>NC_141537.1:155216641-155394141 GCF_021556685.1 Rattus norvegicus | reverse complement strand
TGCTGGGGTGCCTACTCCCTTGCTCTTATTAAACACGGTGCTTGACGTCTTAACAAACGTGTGGTGTTTTAAATGAGAATGGCCTCAGAGGCTCATGTTTGAATGCTCGGTCCTGAGTTGGTAGAGTTATTTGGGGAGATTAGGAGGTGCAGCCTTGTTGGAGGAAGTGTGTCAGCGGAAGTGAGCTTGAGCATCCAAAAGACTTGCACCATTCCCAGGCTTGACCTCTGTCCCTCCTTCCCTCCTTCCCTTCTTCCCTCCCTCCCTCCCTCCCTCTTTTTCTCCCTCCCTCCCTCCCTCCCTCCCTCCCTCCCTCCCTCCCTTCCTCCCTCCCTCTCGTCTTCTCTCCTCTTTGCCTCCATTTTATAGATCACTGCTCACCGCTGTTCCTGCCGCCTTTGCTCTGTCATCTGGGCCTCTAACCCTCTGAAATCATAGCTTCAAATTAAATAAATTCTTTTACAAGTTAGCGTGGTCACACTGTTTTTATCACAGAAATAGGAAAGTAACTCACACAGACAAGGAAAGAAATAAAAGTGATACAGTAGGAAATGAATCAAAATATCTTTATCTACAGCTAACAGGATGCTATACTTAAAAGGCACTGAAGTCTCTACCAGGAAATGCTAAGATTTGAGAAACGTTTCCAACCAACCAGCAGGACACAAACCCAGCAACTTTTCTCTACACCAACAACAAATTTACTGAGAAAGAAACTGGGAGGGGGAATGAACCTAGCCAAGGAGGTGAAAAGATCTCTATGAGGAAAACTTTAAGACATTGGTAGAGGCATACCTTAATCCCAGCACTCAGGAGACAAGCAGGGAAGACCGCTATAAGTCTGGTACCAGCCTGGTCTATACAGGGTTCCAAGCCAATGCGGAATACATAGCA
Organism: Rattus norvegicus; assembly: GCF_021556685.1. NCBI lineage: Eukaryota > Metazoa > Chordata > Mammalia > Rodentia > Muridae > Rattus > Rattus norvegicus. The sequence goes on along the minus strand of NC_141537.1, from coordinate 155,393,247 downwards.
AGATCCCATTTCTAAACAAAAATGGAAGAAGACCCTAGAAGATGCTATGACTTCCTGTGCTTGTAGATTAGAATAATTAATATTGTGAAAATCCCAAAAATGACTTAGATGATTAAAGCAAACTTCATCAAAATCCCAGTGGTGCTATTATTCTCAGTAATAAAAATAACAATTTTAGAGACCAAATGGAAGCACAAAGACCCTGTTCCTCGAAGCTAAGGCAGCCCTTAACAGAAATGCTGGAAGCATTATAACACTTGCTCTAAAATTGTATTCCAGAGCCAGAGTAGCAAAACAGCAGGATACTGACCAAAACCAGAGCTATGGGGGATTGGAATAGAGGATCCAGAAACCTACCCACAAGGCTACAGCCACACACTCTTTGAAAAGGCTGTAAAAAATGAGAGAGAGAGAGAGAGAGAGAGAGAGAGAGAGAGAGAGAGAGAGAGAGAGAGAGAGAACGTGAACACCCTTTCTACAACTCATGGTGGTAAAACTGGATTCCTGCCTGGTCTACAGAGCAAGTTCCAGGACAGTCAGGGCTGCATAGTGCATAGTGAGACCTTATCTTGGAAAACTAAAAGATCTTTCCCCAATCTGTAGGCTGCCGTTTTGTCCTATTGACAGTGTCCTTTGCGTTACAGAAGCTTTTCAGTTTCATGCGGTCCTGTGTTCAAGTCTATTTCCCAGTTTCTCTTCTACAAGATTTAATGTATCCAGTGTTATGTTGAGGTCTTTGATCCACTCGGACTTGAGTTTTGTGCAGGGTGATGAACATGGAACATCTGCATTCTTCTACATGCAGACATCCAGTTTACCAGCACCATTTGTTGAAGATGCTTTCTTTTTTTCCAGTATAGGATTTTGGCTTCTTCGTCTAAAATTGTCTATAGGTGTGTGGGTTTATTTCTGGGTCTTCGATTTGATTCCATTGATCAACTTGCCTATTTCTGTACCAATACCATGGAGTTTTTATCATTATTGCTCTGTAGAACAACTTGAGATCAAGGATGGTGACTCCTCAAACAACCAGAGCAGTAAAGCTGTAGCCTGACTGTGGTATGCATTCCACAACAGGGTTGCCTTGTCTGGCCTCAGTGGAAAAGGATGCACCTACTCTGGCAGAGACTTGATGCGACAGAGTGGGGAGATATGAAGGGCATCCTCTCAAAGGAGAAGGGGCAGGGGATGGGAGGAGGGTCTCTGTGAGGGGGGCTTGGAGCGGGGCAGTGTTCGGGACACACAAACACACACAAACACACACACACACACACACACACACACACACACACACACACACTACAAAATTAACAAAACCCACTAGTGGAAAGGCACAAATAGAGCATTCACTTCTCTGATGGTCACCGATGCATTTTTTTTCTTTTTTTCTTTTCTATTTTTTTTTTTTTTTTTTTGGAGCTGGGGACCGAACCCAGGGCCTTGTGCTTGCTAGGCAAGCGCTCTACCACTGAGCTAAATCCCCAACCCCGATGCATTTTTTAAAATGCCTTGATTTCTATAACTTTATTCATATATATGAAGCTTCATGAAGCTGCTTTCTCATTAAAATATTGTACTTGGGGAGACCTAAATACATATCCCCATGCCGTGGCCACTATAGAATAAATCATGCCTTTTATTCCTTAAAAAAAAAAAAAGAAAAAGATCTTAGAGACATGCCAAACGCCCTATATATTTTTTTCCCAAAAGACCTGGGCACCATAGTAGGTACTTAGTATAGTTTGTTCTGTAATTGATTATTACTACACCATCAACATAGAGAGAAAAGGCCTGTGACAGGGCAAGTGGTAGACAGGATCCACGTTTTTCTTAACATTAAGACACCGTCAGATAAGACCTCAAAGGAGGGATGGCAAGTGTGGGTTTTGACTGTAGAGCGTTCTGCGGGCTGTATAGAGCATGTCCCTAGGTTGGAGCCACAGGGTAAGCAACCTTTCTCACACCCTAAAGAATGGGGCCCGAGCAGTTTACGAGAGCTCTGTGCCTCAGAAAGCCTGCATCGGTAGTAACTCAATGACAGCAGTCTAGCTTCTGCCTCAGGGTGGAAGGAAGAACTACCTGCTGCCCTCTTTGGAAGGCAGGGGTTACCCATGTGCTAAGCAAGCTACAGGAGACTCTGCAGGCACAGGCGGGCTGCGTTCCACCTCAGGCTGAGACATCCTGTGTGGCTGTGTTTTGGCTTGTTATGGCAGCATACACTGGTCCTTCTTGTTTTGAGCAGTTTCTCAGAGAGCCTGGAAGTCCTAGGGGTAGGCCGTCCTCCAGCCCAGACTCCTGGGACCCAGGCTTCAACTCCAACACAGGCTCAGTGCTTATTTATTATTTATTTATTGAGCTTTTCAGTAGCCACAAGTATCACACCCCCACTGAAACTTGGTTTTAGGTTGTTTTGGGTTTTGTTTTCTTTGATGCTCTGCCTCACCTTTGTAGCCCTGGCTAGCCTGGAAACTACTGTATAGCTCTCGTCTCAAATTCACAACAACCCTCCTGCCTCAGCCTTATGAATAGTAGGATTTTAAGCTGTGAGCCATCACAGGTATTTGTTAAATTCAGGTTGGTATGTCAGTAACGGTTTCTTGTGTGAGTCCTTGGCCATTTCGTGTGTCTCTATAAAGTGAAGTTGCTGGGGGCCATGCTCTACAACGTTTTGCTGTCCTGTTCCCTCATACATGGAGCATATACAGTAAATGTTAAACAGGCAGTCAGGAGTAGGGTATATAAAATAGTCCAGGACAGGGCTGGTGAGATGCTTGAGTGTGTACAGACACTTGCCGCTAAGTCTGACAACCTGAGTTTGATCCCCGGGACACACGCAGTAGAAGGAGAGAAGCTACTTCCGGAAATTATGATCTGACCTTCTCACACGTGTCCCCAGGCACGTATGCATGCACACACATCCACGTGACTATAATAAATACATGTAATTTTAAGTACTTAAAGAACAGTTTGATGCGTATTCATAGCATGTCATTCTCTGTAGCGGGGTTAAAGTAAGTATAACTGAGCTCAGGATATACAGGGCCTTAAGATCAACCATCACCGCTAAAACCACCATTAGCATCATCTCTATAGTCTCACATGGACGTTTCTATTGAGTTTATATATGTGTGTATGCTGTCTTCATGCACACCAGAGGAGGGCATCAGATCCCGTTACGGATGGTTGTGAGCCACCATGTGGTTGCTGGGAATTGAACTCAGGACCTCTGGAAGAGCAGTTGGTGCTCTTAACCACTGAGCCATCTCTCCAGCCCTGCATGGGCGTTTCTAACTCACAGTATTGTGTTTAGGGAAAAAAAAGTAGGGGCTGAAACTGAGGATGTAGCTCAGTTGCTAGAAGTTTTTGGGTTTTTTTTGTTCTTTTTTTCCGGAGCTGGGGACCGAACCCAGGGCCTTGCGCTTCCTAGGTAAGCGCTCTACCACTGAGCTAAATCCCCAGCCCCTAGAAGTTTTGCTTAACATGGATGAAGCCCTGGGTTCGGTCCTCTGGTACCACATAAAATCAGGTGTGGCAGGGGTTGGGGATACCAGAAGGAAGCAGGTATCACGAGTTCACAGTCTTCCTTAGATACATAGCAAGATTAAGTCAGCCTGGGCTACATGAGATCCTGTCTCTAAAAGGAAAAGGAAAAGAAGGAGGAGGAGGAAGAGGGGGAGGAGGAGGGAGAGGGGGAGGAGAAACACTACACACAATTAAGCACAGCACAAAACCTTTTTACAAAGAAGGAAATGAACAAAAAAAGGCCCTATCTGACATCAGTCTTCTGTTTCTTCATAGATTCTCAGTCACCGTCATTTGTTGTGAGCTAGTGTAGAATTCAGTAAATTTTTGTTTCCTTTTTTCCTAGGAGAATAAATGATACATCCTAGGCAGTTAGCATAAGGCCTGCCATGACAACTGTCACGCCCTCATAGCATTTACCCGGACAGATATTGCCTCTGGTGTCCTCCCTGAAAGAACCCATTTAACCTTTACAACTGTCTTCTAAGAAAATAAGGCACAGACAGGGTAAGTAATTTCCCCAAGAGCAGACAGCCCAGCAAAAAAGAGACGGGTCCAGGATTCAAACCCAGGCAGTTCAGCGCCAGAGCCTTTGTCTTTAACCACACTTCTGAAGGCAATTGGAGACTCCAACCCTTCCCAATGTCATCCCTGTTCGTACATTGTGTATGCACCTTCATTAGAGTACTCGGAGTACTATGTGAGAATTTTCTGGAAAGATACACAGACACACATGCTCTCACACACATACTCACACAGACACACACATTCACACAAGCATACACAAACACATGCACTCACACACATACTCACACAGACACATACATTCATATAAGCATACACAAACACACACACTCACACAGGAACACACACTCATACTCACACAGACACACTTACACAGACACACTCACACACACACAGACCTACTCACACACATACACACACTCACACACACAGACACACGCACTCACAAATGCAAACACACACAGACACACATGCACTCACAACATATTCACATAGACACACACATTCATACAATCATACACAAATTTACACTCTCACACATGCATACATACTTATATTCAGACACACTTACACAAACACACACACAGACCCTCTCTCCTCTCTCTCTCTCTCACACACACACACTCACACATGCATACACACTCACACACAGACACACACACTCACAAATGCAAACACACACAGACACACACACAGATACACACATAGATATATACATAGACACACATGCACTCACACGCATACACAAACACACACTCACACACATGCAGACACACACACACATGCAGTCTCACACACACACACACACACACCCCTGGTTCTTTCTGTGAGTTTCAAAGTTTGAAGTACCTGTAAGGAGCTATTGATGCATTCTGGACACTATGTGTGGTTTGTGACTGACAGAACATGACCATTTATCGAGACCTTAGTCATACGATATACATAGATCTCCAACTCCAAGCCACTAAGAACCACCGCTTAGTAGACAAGAGTGACAGTATCCTGGAGGAGAGAGGCCTAAGAGAGCCGGGAGTCTGCGGTATGAAGTTTCTAGGACCCCGGTTCTGCCTTGGCAAAACCCTTAAGGATCAAGTTTGCAGCAGTCAGAAAGTAAAGTAGGAAACTCTCTTGTCTGAGATCCAGGAAAGCCTGGTGGAGATGACCCCAGCTCAGCACTGTTTTGGATTAAATTAGCAGCCCTCAACCTGCCAGATCTATTGTCACAGTGAAATGCGTTTCCAGTCCACAAGCGGAATGTTTGCTCTCTGGCAGCCAAAAGCACTTGGAACAGGCAACGATGATCTCATAAAGCAGGAAATCTGAGCAGTTAGTCAGATGATTAACGTGTTTTTGAGCTGGAGGAGCAGAGTGCCATTTAATGAAAATATCATTGTAGGCGCAGGAGTTTCCAAGTTGGGCGACAGCTTAGAAACTCATCACTTCAAGTCCTTGCTCTGTTAATATGGTAACTGACTCTTGGTCTGTGTGCTTGTGTGTGTTTTTTGAGACAGGATCTCTATGCGTCCCTGCCCTGGAACTGGCTATATAGACCAGGCTTGACCTGGAAGTCTCAGGAATCTGCTTATCTCTGTCCTTGGGATGTTGGCTGGGATTACAAGCATGTGCACCCATCATGCTCAGATAAATTGACACTTTAAACAAAAATAGGAGAAATCAGGACTTTTGACTAAAAAAAAAAGTGTAATTTTTCCACTATTTCCTTCCTCCCTTGCAAGACCTGAAACCTTGTGTCTCCAGTGCGGTCTGGGTGCCTGGTGACTCCGTTTTCTTTTTAGCTCGTTCGTTCTTTCTTTCTTTCTTTCTTTCTTTCTTTCTTTCTTTCTTTCTTTCTTTCCTTCCTTCCTTCCTTCCTTCCTCTCTTTCTTTCCTTCTTTCTTGCTGACTCCCTTTGAGTATTTTGCCTGCTTGCAAGTTTGTGTATCATGTGCGTGCCTGGTAACTAGAAGTATCCATGATATTCCCTAGAACTAGAGTTACAGGTGGTTAAGAGCCACTGTGTGGGTGCTGGGAATCGAACCCAGGTCCTCTGCAAGAATAACAAGTGCTCTTAACTGCTGAGCCATCCATCTCTCAGTCCCTTGGTGGTTTCTTTTTAAGGGGTGTGTTCTGTTTAGTGTTGGGAATAGGGCCTGGGTTTTCACACAGACGTAAGCCTGGCCCTACTACTCAACTATACCCTTAGCCAGTTTTCCCCCTTTGGTTTGACTTTCAATTCTAGAATCAAGCAACATTTCAGTTTGTAAAGTTGTCTTACTTGCGTTAGCACACTCTTCTTCTTCCCCCGTGGTTCCCACATTGCAGAGTGCTTTCAGCTCTAGTCCTGAAGAAAGGAGCTGCTGGTTAGAAGGTGGGGTTAGCCCTTCCTCAGTCTGTACACTCTACTTTAGAGACAGGTCCTACAGGTAGTCTGTAGATCTTTCTCTTATCTAGTCATGCTTATGAGATAAAATTATTTGACAGTCTGCTTGTACTGATTTTCAAATAATAAAAACCAGCCACGAGCTGGAATCTCAGTAAAACCCACATTTTTTGCCTTGCAAATGTACAAAAGCTTTCTTGCCCCTCACACGACCACCCAACGTCTTCAGGTTGTATGGGTTTATAGCAAGGTTCTGGGTGCAGAGGTTCTGAACTATAGCTTAGTTTTGTATTCTCTATACCAGGCAGAAAGGGTGGGAAAAGAGATAAGCCCCAAACTTGGATGCTCCTCTCAGAAGTCAGGTGAGAATTTCACACACACTTTTGACTTTCTTGGTAAATTCTAGCAGAATTCTTAAACACTGCCCTAGTATTGCTGATATAGAAAATGTCCTAACATGCTTCAAAATGGTCCTGCATAGGCCTCACCCAGCGGTCTGGCAGCATCCGTTATGCCTTTCGAGCTTGTCTTGTATTCTCCATACAAGCTCGCATGGCCGTGAGCAAATGAACTTCTCTCAACTTTTAAATGTTCTCATCTATAAAATGGATTTACTCTGACCAGAAGAAAAACAAAACCAAGCAAAGCAACATCTCAACAGCAAAACATCGGGCCTTCGAAAAGCGGTAGCTGTCACTCTGAGGTGACTGCGGTAGCTGTAACAGAAGGGAAGCCTTGGGGGGAAACTCAGCAGGAAACCAAGAACTCCTCTTCTGCGAAAAAAGGAACTGAAACAACTCTGCTGGGCCCTGCAAGCAGGGCTGAGCTCCAGAGTTTGCTGTGCAAGGGCTGGAGACCTTCAGCCTGGCTCTGGAGGAGTGGAGGAACCAGTCTGCTCTGGAGCCCTCGGCTAGGCAGCCAGGGAGTGCTCCCCGATGGCTGCAGTCAGCTGACCTTGTGCGAACACTCCCCCTTCACCCCCTCAACCCCCGCTGTCCCCAGTTCCCCCTCCCTCATCTCCACTCCCTCCTCCCCTCCAGGCTTGCAAAGTTCAAATCCAGGCAGAAAGGAGTGTGACTTGTACCGACACTAGAAATGCTAGTAGTCTTCAAAGTTCCAGCCTTCACACCTACATCGGTGCAGCTGCTTGCTGTACGGCTCTCAGAACTTGGTAAAGAGAGAGTGAACTCGGTTCAGGGCCTCGACCGTATTTACAGAACGTTGTCCATTACTCCTCACAAGAACCCTCTGGAGTGTGTACAGTTGCTCTAGGGCTGTAGGACCAAGGCTCTACGGTGACTGGGTTGGGGACACCTCAGAGGCAGGGCCCTTACCCAGCCAGTATCTGGGTTACAAGGCATGGTTTTTTGTTTTTTGTTTTTTTTCAATAATTCAGCTTCATACTAGGACACTAAATAACACCCCTTCGAAAACCCCACAGGCTTCCTTGTTTGCTTGAAGGCCATCATTGAGGTCGAGTGGAGCTTTCTGAAGGACTTTCCAGAAGGGGTGCGAGGGTGTGCCTTTGGATATGAGGGACACACTTTATGTCCCCCATACGTTACTGTACATTGAGCCACTCTTTCCACAAGATAGTCTTTGTTGTTGTTGTTGTTTGTTTGTTTTGTTCTTTGTTTCTGTTTTGCTTTCTTCGTGTTGGAGGCTGAAGGTGAACACAAGGTCTTGCAAATAAGTCTTCTACCACTGAGCTACCCACCCAAGTCCACAAGCTGTTCAACCCCACTAGCCAAAAGAGGACATTCCCCTGCCATGTCTCTTCTGGAGCCCCTTCCTCTCAGATAATGGGGACAGCCCTGTGTCATAGACCATTCTGTCACTCTGGGGTGGGGTTTTGAATTGCCAACTCGTTCCTGAGGCTTTATAATACTTGCTCTTGGTCCCAACGTCTCCTGGAGCATCTCTAGTTCCCAATTTACACCCCATACTTACTCATTTTTCTATTGTTTGCCCTCTGAGGTAGAAGGAATGACACCAGAGTGAGGGGCTATGTTCTGATTGGAACGTCGGCGCCAAATGCCTCCCCTGGCAAGACCCCCATCTCAAAAACAAAACTTCATTTATTGAGTGTTCCTCATATTAAAAAGCATTATTCTATCCAGCTAGAGCACCTGGATAAGAGTTTATTAAAGGCAGACTGGTGGAGAGCAAGAGCTCATGGACAGTCCATTTCCTTGTTTCTTAATAACCTATGAAAGGGAGCTTTACTTCCCAATGGCTCTCTTTATAGATGAGGATCCTGAGAGGTTACTCTTGTATGAGGCTCAGTGGTAGAACATATGCCAAGGCTCTGGTTTGATCCCCTAGTAGCACCAACTTGGGGGGCAAAAAAAAGAAAAAGAAAAAGAAAAAAAGAATGTGGGTCAATGAGGCAAACAGTGCATAGGATCTAGCTGTAGGAGAGAGAACTTTCTAGATAGAGGAAACAGTTATAGGAGATTAGCATGAGGGGGTTGTGGACAGGGGTGGCTTGCACCATTTTGCTTGCTAGGCAAATGTGCACAAGTCTTGAGCTATGAGTTCTCCAAAGTCTACTTGAAACCTGAAGGAAAAACATTGCTGCCTGAATGTTAATGGAGGGCTTTGCACCCATTAGGTAAACTCTCTATCACTGAGTTACATCCCCAGGCCAGAACGGAGCACCCCAATTAATTCTTAAACTCAAATAATGCATTTTTCAATGTGGGGGTGCATGCCTATAATCCCAGGTTTTTGGATGCTGAGGCAGGAGGATTGCTGAGAGCTTGAAGCCAGCTTCATCTCCAGTTGTGAGATTTTGTCCAAAAAAGAAAGCTAATTAATCTTGGCGTGTGTTGCTTGTATTTATTTGCAATTTTTAAAAATAATAATGTTTAGAAAATCAGAAAAAAAACAAAGCAATGTTATTTTAAAGGGTTCAATATACAGATTCTTATTTAGCGAGTGATATGGTGTATTTTAATATATTTGATTTAAAAAGAAGAGTAGAACGAGCGGAGCAGACATGGCATAGGGGCTGGGATGTACTCCTCAGGGCACGGGGAGCCACCCGCAGAATCAATCGGGACAATGCTCTCTGTTCCTGCCCTCCGCACAGAAGGGAACCTTTCCTCGGAGCCAAAATTAGCATAACCCGATAGCATTCTACAATCCTATTATTCTCCCATTTCCCCATCACCAACCTGACTCAGCAGTCTAAATTTACTTAAGACCTGGGAGTGTGGGTTTTGCCAATTCTACCCCTGCACGCTTTGAGACAGAGTTCCACGCTGCAGCCGAGGCTGACCCCTGACTTGTAGCAATCCTCCTGCCTTAGCCTCCCGAATGCTGAGATCGCCCAGCATGAGCCAAGCCCAGCTTGGCTAAATCCTTTCTTATTAAGCCCAATAAAATTGTAGTCTAGGGAAGGACTAGCGCCCACGTGATCCAGATAGACATTCAAATTCAACTCTGCTGCTTGCCTCGTGACTTTGCACAAATGACTTGACTTTTCTGAACTAAAAGAAAAAGGCGTAGCATGTCCCTCACGGAATTAAGGGAGGCGAACTGCACGTACAGCTCCTGCGACAGATTGTGTATTTAGAAATAAGCTGTAGGCTTGTCAGACAGAGGCAGCTGTTCCTATCCCTCATCAAGTTGAATGAACAGAGGGTAGGGTGAATACTTTGATCAATTTTCTGAAGTAAAAATTGTCCCCACTTTACAGATGGGGGAACTGAGGCTTAAAGATCAGATAAATGGGGGCTGGGGATTTGGCTCAGTGGTAGAGCACTTACCTAGGAAGCGCAAGGCCCTGGGTTCGGTCCCCAGCTCCGGAAAAAAAAAAAAAAGATCAGATAAATGCTCAGTGAGCCGTGGATAGACAACTCCAAAAAGATCTAGGACTAAAAAAAAAATTGTACTGTCATTGTGACTAAAGAGAGTATTCAACTTTCCTGCATTTGTACTTATGGACAAATAAAGTAACATTTTGTTAAAGAGAAAGGTCTAGGACAGTGTGTGTGTGTGTGTGTGTGTGTGTGTGTGTGTGTGTGTGTGTGACTCTGTGTGTGTGACTCTGTGTGTGTGTGAGTGTGAGTGTGTGTGTGACTCTGTGTGACTGTGTGTGTGTGTGACTCTGTGTGACTGTGTGTGTGTGTGACTCTGTGTGTGTGAGTGTGTGTGTGACTCTGTGTGTGTGTGAGTGTGTGTGTGTGTATGTGTGTGTGTGACTCTGTGTGACTCTGTGTGACTGTGTGTGTGTGACTCTGTGTGTGTGTGTGTGTGTGTGTGTGTCTTACTGCTTCTCTCCTTTTGGATCCACTGGAAAGGGGCTTGGTAACCAATGGCTCCTGGAGCCCTCTCCCCTGGCCTGTGGGCCTCCATCTACCTTTTCGCCCACCCCTCCCAACACCCCTACTCCACCCCCACCTTGTATTATCTTCCTGGTCAAAGAGCTTTGGGGAGACTCAGAGGGAACGCCTGTCTGGGATGCCTTCCAGAGCACCTCCCTTCTAAGGGAGCAGATAAGTAGGTCACATCAGGATGCTGGGGGTGGGAGGGCAGGCTTCTATGGGAGGAGGCAAAAATACTTCAGGTCTCATGGAAAATGGAGACAAAATAACCGGGTTTCTTCCTCCTTCCTGCTTTCTCAGTCTCTCAGGGGCAGTTGCCTGTAGGCCATGGCCTACAGGAAGGTGTTTCCGGTCCTGGTGACCTGGGAGGTCACCAGCAACAAGCTGAGCTCTTGGGGCTTGGATACTAGTGGCGAGTGTATGGGCAGAAAGCTTGTGTCTCCTACCCCACCCCGTCCTACATACCTCCCTTCAGGCTCCCTCACACTGCCCTGCTCCAGTTTTCTCCTCTGTGGAGAAGAGAATACTCCACCTTGTTGACCTGGGAGGCTCTGGCCTGATCACCTGGAGCAGCACCCGGGCTTGTCCAGATCTGGGTCCTGGTTACTAAGACTACTATGGCAGTGCAGTCAAGTCTTTGCAAACCCTTTTCTCACCAGCTCTCCTGCCAGCGCTCTGCGTCCAAAGCATCGGAGGATCCCACAGCTGGGCAGGTGGCTATGGGGCCCCCCAGGCAGAGGAGGCTGTGCAGGGCAGCAGGACACCCGCTCTCCATACCCTGCCTGCCTCCGTAGACTCTCAACCTCCCTCCCCTACAGTTGGTTCTTTTCTCTAGCTGACTGAGCCCTGCTGGAGTTAAGAGTGCTGGGGTCCTGCTACTAAGAAAATGTTGGAGAGGTCCTAGCTGTGTGCGGACCGAGGCTGAAAACTGGCATTGACCTCGCAACAGTGTCCCAAGTTTGCACTTATGGTTTAAGACAAGGAAGAACAGAAGGACAAAAAAACCTGAGACCTTCAGCCTGGGGAAACTTTCTGTTTTCCTGGAGTCGAACTCTACAGGGGGACCAGTATCTTCTCTCCTGTGTCTAGCCCAGGGGCTTCCCCTGTCCAGCCTTGGCTGCATTTGTGAGGGGTGTAGTGCTCTCCCACCTGACTCTTGTTTCCATGAGATTCCCTCCCCTGACCACTCAGGGTATGAAGTCCTCTGCTCCTCTGCTCTAGAGAAGGGAGTCTCCCCCACCCCTTGGGTTCTGTTCCCACATGCCCTGTGGGAAGGTCCACTCCTGCTTTCAGTCGCTCTCACTCTTGCAGAGCAACTGAGAGGCAATGCTGGGTGTCAAGAGAGAGACATCCATCTACGCCTGGGTCTTTCATTATACTTAATCTCCCCGGTGGGGCAGACTTGTCAAACACACCTCATTCCCAGGCTGGAGGAATCCCAGTTATCTCTCATCAGAGTGGGTGTAAATCCCCACAGGTATGCAGCAGGCAGGTAAGTTCGGTGCCAGGATGGGGGTGCCTTGTACTAAAACAAAAAACGTTCAGACTTGTAAAATGTATATCTTCTGTTGCTCTCCAATTCCCTGGCAACTATGGGCTGGCTTCATCCAGGGCCTGAGCAGGCACACTTCAGACAGCCGAGGAGGAGAAAGGCCAGTCTCGAAGTCCCCGTATCCCCCACAGTCAATTAGTCATGCATTTAAGCAGAGCTTCTGAAACCTCACTGTGCCTCAGAGTCACCAGGGGGTTGTTAAAACTGTCACCACTTGTCTTGTTGCTGGGTTCTAAGACTTCTAATAATACTTGAAGCTGTGACTGAAGTCCTGTATATGGTTTCTTGCCTCTGAGTGTGTGTGTGTGTGTGTGTGTGTGTGTGTGTGTGTGTGTGTGTATGCTAAATGCATCGATGCTAAACATTTATCTTTTTTTTTTTTTTTTTTTTGGTTCTTTTTTTCGGAGCTGGGGACCGAACCCAGGGCCTTGCGCTTCCTAGGTAAGCGCTCTACCACTGAGCTAAATCCCCAGCCCCACTAAACATTTATCTTAAAGGGCACACTTTACATGGTGTCTTTACCCATTCAGATCACAAGCACCAACCCTATCACACTTTCATGTGTTGTTTGCTTTGAAACAGGATCTCAGGTATGCTAGCTGGCCTCAAACCTTCTCTATGGCAAGGCAGCTGATCTTGAACTCCTGATCCTCCTGCTTTCCAAGTGCTGGGTGGGGTCTAGCATGTGTGGGTGACTGATGGAAAGACTCTTGCTATTCTGAACTCCATGCTGGTCTTGAACTCTCTCTCCCTTTGTCATGTAAAACATGGGTCCCTTGGACAGGATCATGGCAACACTGTGGTAGCTGAGGTGGTAACCACCATGGGGCCTATTGACTAGAGGTTGGGTAGGATGAGCAGAAGGGAGATGGTGAACAACGCGATGGCTGACATTCCAGGGAGTACACTGGAGGTTTCGTTATGCTTCTCAGAGAGGGGCACAATTAAAACCATATGGATTGTTAACGTCTGAAATATTCCATTTAATATTTTCAGTTTATGATTGATTTTGGGTTAAAAGCCTTGGGGAAGCAAAAATCTCCATTAGGAGATTCAAAGACTAGAACACACTCCCAGGGTTTCTGGTTCTACATTTCTTCTTCTTCTTCTTCTTCTTCTTCTTCTTCTTCTTCTTCTTCTTCTTCTTCTTTTCTTCTTCTTCTTCTTCTTCTTCTTCTTCTCCTTCTCCTTCTCCTTCTCCTTCTCCTTCTCCTTCTCCTTCTCCTTCTTCTTTTCTTCTTCTTCTTCTTCTTCTTCTTCTTCTTCTTATTATTATTATTATTATTATTATTATTATTATTAGTTTGAGACAGGGTCTCATTTCATAGTCCTGCTGGCCCTGAATTTAGCAGAGATCTGCCTAGCTCTGCTTCCTAAGTGTTGGTCTTAAAGAAGTGTGGGACTATGTCTGGCACCTGGTTTGACATTTCAAACAATCTTGACATAAAAGAATGGTGCTGTCCAGGGACCATGTGTGGCAAAAGAAAACTTAGGTCTGAGTCCCAGCCTGCCACTTTGTAGCTCCGAGCGCTTGTAACCATAGTTTACTGAACTTCAGTTCCTTAGCCATGAGGTAGAGTCACCTGAGAGGAAGGAAACTAAGTTGAGAAAATGCCTCTCTAAGATGGAGAAAACCTATAGTACGTTTTCTTCATTAGTAATTGATGTGGGAGGACCCAGCTTATTGTGGGTGGTACCATCCCTGGGCTGGTGGACCTAGGTTCTGTAAGAAGGCAGTCTGAGCAAGCCATAAATAACAAGCTAGTAAGCAGCCTCCATGGCCTCTGCATCAGCTCCTGCCTCCAGGTTCCTACCCTGTTTGATGATGAACTTCGATATGCTTTTGGCCCGAGAATTAGACTGTATGTGGATTTGAAAGAGCTTATCATTTTCCATGGCAATTTTTTTGTTGGACTGCCATTGGCTCAGATATAGAACACATATTTCACAGACACAAAGCCTGCATTCAATTGGAGAGAGAGAGAGAGAGAGAGAGAGAGAGAGAGAGAGAGAGAGAGAGAGAGAGGAGAGACCACCAAGACACTGTTTATCAAGTTGGTTTGTTTCCTGCACAGCAGATACCCTGCCCAGTGCTGTGGCTGATTAGAGACAGATCATATGTGAGAACTCTAAAGCCCAGTTAAGCTTCCTGCCTCTTAGTCAGGTATGATGGCAACAAGCCTACAATACTCAGAGGCCTAGTGGGTAGGATGGCATCTACCATCTGAGATAGACAGCAAGACCCTGCATCAAAACACCAACGAGCAGGAGGGAAACCATATTCCTGGAAGGAATGTCCAAGGTTCAGGTAGAGATCCCGGAAGGAATGTAGAAGGAATAAAAGCTGCCTGTGTCCTTCCCCACCTAACCTACTCCCCTTGTCAAGATTCCTACATAACACCCAGAGAGGCACTTAGCCAGGACACCAAATTGGGTCTTTAAAGATTGTTTCCAACCAGATTTTTTAAATTCTAGCCAGGCATTGATGGCTGAAGCCTTTGTCCCAGCACTCAGGAGGCAGAGGCAGGCAGATCACTGAGGCCAAGGCCAGCTTGGGCTACAGAGGGAGTTCCACACAGAGAAGCCATTTCCTGAAAAACAAGACAGAATAACAACAACAACAACAACAACAACAACAACAACAACAACAACAACAACAACAAAAATTGTGTGCAAGCAGATGTGTGTGCACACGAATGTGGGTGCCCAAGGAAACATAGGGTCCTCCATAGTTTTAGGTGTTTGTGAGCCTTCTGATGTGGGTGCTGGGGAGCCAGAGCCTGAATCCTCTGCAAAACCAGTACCTGCTCTTAGCTGCTGAGTCATCTCTCCTGCTCCTCAACCAACTTCAGAATAATTCTTCCCTGCGTCTCTCCTTCACTCACACACAGCCTACAGCTCTCCCCAGATCGCTGGCACTCAGTCTCCCGTGGCATACTCCTTCTTTTCCTTCCTCTCGCTTCGGCTCACAGTTCTGACCACAGAACATCCTGACCCTACTCAAAGTCATGTTCATTCCTCAAAGCTCACACAATAAAAGCTGACTTTTGTGACAATCCGTCTCAAATGTTTCTACATCGGGAGAAATCTACTCTTCTCTGTCTGTCTGTTTATGTTGGGTCTTCAAGGATAATTATGATTTATCTATTCATCTATCGGTCAGTTGTTATCCCCCACAAGTGACTTTTCTTTAGGAGATAGTAAAACACAGTATTAGAAGTGTCAGGTTTAAGTTTGAGCTAAAGTCAAGGTGCCAACCACTCACGCCTTATTACTTATGACGTGGCCCCTCCATAGGTGCTATGGAGAAGAAACTCAGTGGTTGGCAGACTTGTAGACCTGTGTCTTATACTAAAGTCTCTTTGTTTTTTTAAAGATTTATTTTATGAATTAAGTACACAGTTGCTCTCTTCAGACATACCAGAAGAAGGTATCAGATTCTATTACAGATGGTTGTGAACCACCATGTGGTTGCTGGGAATTGAACTCAGGACCTCTAGAAGAACAGCCAGTGCTCTTAACCTTTGAGTCATCTCTCTAGCTCCTAAAGTCTCTTCATTGAGCCTACTCATATGTATATGTGTTATGTGTATGTGTATGTGTATGTGTATGTGTATGTGTATGTGTATGTGTATGTGTGTGTGTAAAACAAGAGTTGTCTGCTAGAGAAATGGGCTCAATTAGTAAAGTACTTGCCACACAAGCCTGAGGACCTGACTCCAGTCCCTAGAACTCTCATAAGAAGGACTGAGTGCAGCAGTGCATGGCTGTAATCCAAGTAATAGAGAGGCAGGGACAGAAGAAACCCCAAGACTTGCTAGACAGCCAGTCTAGTCAAAGAGGTAAGCTCTGGGTTCAGTGGGAGATCCTGTACCAAAAAATAAGGTAGAAGGTCTTAGAGGAGGTTCAGAAATTAAAAGCACTTGCTGCTCTTCAAAAGACCTAAGTTTAGTTCCCAGCACCCATGTGAGACACCTCCCAGTCACCAGTAGCTCCAACTCCAGAGGATCTCATACCTCTGTGACCATTTACACACACATGTGCAAGTCCACAGACAGACACACAGACACAGACATAGGTACATACATATAATTTAAAATCTTAAAAATATAATAGAGGGTCTGAAGAGATGGTTCAGTGCTTAAGAGCACTGACTGCTCTTCCAGAGCTCATGAGTTCAAATCCCAGCAACCACACGGTGTCTCACAACCATCTGTAATGAGAATTCAAGGCACTCTTCTTGTGTGTCTGAAGATGGCTATAGTGTACTTATATATAATAAACAAATAAATCTTTTAATAAAAAGTATAATAGAGAGAAACTGAAGAAGATACCCATTGTCACCCTTTGGCCTCCACATATATGTGCACTAGAAGAAACACACACACATGCACACGCAGAAGTTGTGCTGTGTACAACTGTTGAAAAGTGGAAGTCATTAAAAAGGAGATGGCTTCTAACACACAGAATTAGTCAGCTGGTTGCTTTCTATGGTAATCAGAGACAGGATAAAAACGTCTGCATGTACATGAACGTATGTTTACTATTATTCATATTCATGGATCTACTGATTTGTATGTATGGACACATCTGCTTTTCTAACCCCTTTAAAACTAAATCCTTTTACTTTCTGCTCTAAGGATAATCATATGTTGGTAGAAAATTTGCAAATGAAATAAAAAGTAAAAAAGAAAAAAGAAGAAGAAGAAAGTGAGTCATTCATAATCCCACAGTCCAGAAATAGCCAGTGAACACGTTGGTGTGTTTCCGGCCAATACTAAGACATGCATATTTATTCTTCATGATGTTTGAAGGCATTCAAGATTAAAGGTTTATCCAGTACTGTGTCCTTTATTTCTCTCTGTGTGCTTTCTGGTATCTGTGATGGGTAATCTTGGTTGCTAACTTGATGTATGTAGGAAGAGGTACCATCAACCGAGAGCTGCTCCATCAGTTGGCCTGTGGGCATGCAAGCCTGTGAGGCATCTTCTCAGCTCTTGGTTGATGTGGGAGGAGTCAGTCCACGATGGTCTTGGGTTGAATGAGAAAGGTAGCTGAATGTGAGCCTGGAAGCAAGCCAGTTAGTCTAGTTCTTCTGTGGTTTCTGCATCAAGCTCCTGTCCTTGCTTTGGCCTTCCTCGACCACAGACTGTAGGCTCTAAGCTAAAACAAAGCCTTCCCTCCCCGAGGTCCTTCTGTTCATGGTGTTTATCACAGCAACAGAAACCAAACTAGAATAGTATTCATTTAAATATTCTTCAAAAATCTTTTTAAACTATCTATTCATAGCTGCAACAATCTATATTTAACCATTTATTTATCCCCATAAATCTCAATCAACATCCTTGCATATCTGAGCAACTATTGAATTCTTAGACCAAGCCCCCCCCCCTCCTGTTGTGTTGTTGTTTTTTGTGTCTTGAGGCAGGATGTCTCTGTACAGCTCTGGCTGTCCTGGAACTCACTCTTGTAGACCAGGTTGCCCTTCAAACTCAGAGATCTTCCTCCCCCTGCCTCCCAACTGCTGGGATCAAAGGTGTGCACCACTACCACCCAGCACATAACAGTCTCTCTTTAAAAAAAAAGATTTATTTATTTATTTATTTATTTATTTATTTATTATATATAAGTACACTGTAGCTGTCTTCAGACAGAACCAGAAGAGGGCATCAGATCTCATTACAGATGGTTGTGATCCACCATGTGGTTGCTGGGATTTGAACTCAGGACCTCTGGAAGAGCAGTCAATGCTCTTAACCACTGAGCCATGTCTGACTGTTCTTCCAGAGGTTCTGAGTTCAATTCCCAGCACCCAAATGGCAGCTCACAACTGTCTGTAATTTCAAGATCTGACATTCTCACACAGACATGCATGCAGGCAAAACACCAATACACATCTAAATAAATAAATAAATAAATAAATAAATAAATAAATAAATAAATAAATAAATACACTCTCTTAATGCATATTCCCAGCTTGTTTTCTGGAGCTCCCACTTGAAAATAGAGGAGACTCCAGTTTCTGGTTCTGCATATAAGAAGCTTAAAAGACCCCACTCTGATGGGACAAGCAATAGTTAACTGGCTAAAGATTCAACATCTCAACTTGTCTCTGAAAGAGAAGTAGGCAAACAGGGAAAGCAAATCCCTCGAGCTGGAGGGGCAGGCAGATAGACCAAGGGTATCATAGCCAAGCAGAGAGACTCTGGGGTGAGGTGGGGTGAGGTGGGGTGAGGTGGGGTGGGGGCTCACTGCTGCAGGTCTGCAACGGAGGCAGAGGCAATGTGTCTCAGAGTCACCACGCCAGGAGTCCCACTGTAATGAGTGAGGAAAATGCTTCATGCATTTTACCTCTAGGAGCCCGCTAAGCACTCAGAGTAAATGCTGTAAGAAAACTCCCTCTTGCAGAAGGAATGGGAACAAAATCATTTTGAAATAACAGAGGATTTGCTCTTTTAAATATGGTCTGCTCTCAAGACATTATTAACCACAGCCTACATTTTTTATCACAGCCTCACTGACCCAAGGAAAGAAAATACTGTAGTACACACTGGCCATTTTGTCGCACATAAGAAGTCGAGGAAGGGAGGGTTGATAAGCACTTCTGAAGCTCACAGAGGCTCAGGAAGGCCCATCATTGAGGGCCATCGAACCCTCGAACACCTACCATACATTACCACAATAACTATCTATTTACAACATTCTTTTTGCCTGATACTGGTGTATCTACACATCAAGAGTTTATAAAGACACGGTTTAAAGAGAGTGAACAAGATGCTAGAATCAGACATGACAGGGATGCTAAACTTATCTGACAAAGTTTAAAACTCTGAGCTGTGCTAAGGACCCTAAAGCAGACAAAGAACAAGTAAAGACTGAATGAGAGTAAAGCCAGAAGAAATCCAAGGGGCTGGGGGCGTGGCTCAGTGATAAGGTGCTAGCCTAGCAGGTTCAAAGTCCCTAGATTCCATCCCCAGCATCAAAAAGGAAATTAAAGGTACAAGCTCAGAATACCGGGAGATGATGTCTTATTACATGAAAAAAAAAAAAGAACAAACCACAAATCTATCAAGATTGCATAAAATAAAATTTTACGACAGGTAGTGGTAGCGCTCAATGAGGGGTGGGGGAAAGAATCAAGAAGAAACACTAGAGATGTCAAGCCCTGGACAGAAACACAGACAGCCATTGACAGACTTATGTGTGGGTGACGTGGCTGAGGAAAGCCTTTCTGGGCTTGAGGATGTGTCTCTAGAAAAGCTCCAAGCTGAAAGCAAAGAACAGAAACCGATGGCCAGGATAATCAAAGGCTGTGTGTGGCTCCTGCAGCAGATGTGGACAAGCATCTGAGGAAGAAGGAAGGGACAGAAGACATAGTCAAGTCAAAGATAACTGACCAAGTGGACCTCCAATGCTAATAAATCACAGACCCAGGAAACAGAGAACTCTAGGCAGGAGGGAAAAAAGGTTTCAGAAAATTAAAGATGAAAATTCCCAAAAGAAGACAGTACAGTCAAACATTTAAGGTACTCAGAAGGGCAGAGGTGGTTCAGTGGGTAAAGGCTCTTGGCACCAAGGCTGATGGTTTGATCCCTGAGACCCACAAAATGGAAGAGAAGCGGCTCCTGAAAGCTGTCCTCTGCCCCCCAAGTTTGCACTATGGCACACAGGCAAACCCGTTGAAATGAGAGAGTAAGACCATTAAGATGGCTCAGTAGGTAAAGGCATTTACCTCAGCAGTTCAGCCATCAGAATTCATTTCCTGCCACCCAGGTAAAGGCAAAGGAGAAAACCAATTCCACAGAGCTGTCCTGTGACCTGCACACATACACCAAGGTATGTGTGCTCGTGTACACGCAGCATGCATGCACACACATACAATAATAGTAAGTGAACTTTAAAGGTAATGAAATAACCAGCAGACTACGACACGTTAGTATAAACGACCACAGGTCACCATAGCTAACCTTAACAGCTACCCTGAAGCCCATAGTGAATGGTTCCAAAACGGATAAAGCTTCAAACGGCTGAGAAACACAAAGTATGACGTCATGCTCTTGGTTACTGAATGACAAGTGGAAAAAAATCGGAAGTGTAGAAGAATAAACTATACAAGAAAACAAGTAAGCTAATTGCGTTATCAAAATATGTGTGACACCCAGGAAACAAGTTAACCATTGATAAGGACCACAACCTGTTGAAGGAATTAGGTACAACTAGCTTCCCTGGGTTTAAAACTAGACAGTCACAGAACCTGGGCTAGCTCCTGAATACTGTACGAGGCTGGGCTGCTGTGTGAAAGGCTTTCCGGGTTGAGAGAGTGCCGCCATCAAGATGAAGTGGCCCGGAAGACAATGCGTAGGAAGGGAACATTAATGAAGCCAGTTTAAAAAGAACCAGGAAACAGCCCAGTTGAAGAAAGAGTCAACAGACTCAAGAAATCTGAGTTCAGTGAAGAAACCAGACACCTTGACATGGATTTAGAGGAACGCCACAGTGAAATGGGTAAGAGGTTACAAAATAAAATAAAAGAGGAAAATAAAGACTTTTTTCTAGAGACTTGAGGAATTGCAGAGTCAAGACCTGAAACAGAAGGCTCTAGAGAAACCAGCCATCAATACCTCCTGCTTAAGACAGAGATCTTCGGGGTTGGGGATTTAGCTCAGTGGTAGAGCTCTTGCCTAGCAAGCGCAAGGTCCTGGGTTCGGTCCCCAGCTCCGAAAAAAAAAACAAACAAACAAAAAAACAAAACAAAACAAAAAAAAAAACAAACAAAGACAGAGATCTTCTCCCCTAGACCACACCAGCTAAAGATGATACAGGATGTACTGGAGAGATGGCTCTACGGTTAAGAGCACTTCCTGCTTTTGTAGAAGACTGAAGTTCTGTTCCCAGCACCCACATGGCAGCTCACAGCCATCTCTCTGTAACTCCAGTTACAGGGGACCTGATACCCTTTCCTAAACCCTGGACATCAGGCGTGCATATGGTATACATACATGTAGACAAAAGCATTCATACAGTAAAATAAAGAAATAAACCTTAAGGGGTTGGGGATTTAGCTCAGTGGTAGAGTGCTTGCCTAGCAAGCGCAAGGCCCTGGGTTCGGTCCCCAGCTCCGGAAAAAAAAAAAAAAGACCTTAAAAAAGGATTATAGGGATTGACCATAATTTTAAGTCTACCGAGCGTGAATATCTAAACCACAAGTAGGAATTTGACCCCAGTCAGTGCCTACAATCCGGTGTACAGGAAACAGAACTTTTGGAAAGTGAGATGAGCGAGGGAGAACATTCTCTGTGCAAATGACACCAGATCTGAGATGTGTGATTTGTTAAAACACAAAAAGAAATATGCCAGCAAAGAAACAGCATTAGCAGCCTGCAGAAATGCCTTTAAGAGCACAGTGGTTAAGAAACAGTCGGTAGAGTGCTTGCCTAGCATGCACAAAAGCCCAGCTTCCCCAGCACCACATAAAAGTGGGTGTGGTGGTGTTCACCTGTAGTTCTACCCCTCAAGAAGTAGGGGCAGCAGGTGGGGTAAGAAGGTCAATGTCATCCAGAGCTATACAGTGAATTCTAAGCTAGCTTAAGACACACGAGACCTTGTCTAAAAAAGGAAGGAAGGAAGGAAGGAAGGAAGGAAGGAAGGAAGGAAGGAAGGAAGGAAGGAAGGAAAGAAGGAAGGATCACAGTGGAGAAGCTAAACAGAACATATAACACTGAAAGCAAGAAGGTAACGCACATTCTCAGCTTCGCGGCAGCACCATGAACAAGATGATCTTTCGTTGAAAGAATTCATATTGGCTAAGAGTCAAGACAGTGATTACCAGTCAATTACTAAAAACTCAAGGAAGCAGGTTACAGAGCATTAAACCGTCCTGGGTGTTCCACACATTGTCAGCAGAAACCAAATTTGAATCAGCTGATGATGAGCGTGTGTAGAAATATCTTCTTATTGCTGAACGCGAGACAGTTTACCTCCTGAAGAATACACTGGAATTTATTTCTGAAAACTGTAATTTCTGTGATCTCTTTGAAGGATTAAACTTTTTTTTTTTTTTTTTGGTTCTTTTTTTTCGGAGCTGGGGACCGAACCCAGGGCCTTGCGCTTCCTAGGTAAGCGCTCTACCACTGAGCTAAATCCCCAGCCCCCTTTGAAGGATGATATCTTAAAGAGTACAGAAGTTTAGTGATGAGTTTAATATAAGACGGGGTGGAGCCAAGCGGTGTAACTCACTGAGCAAGCACTTGGGAGTTCAGTCTCCAGCAGTGGCAAAACAAAACAAAACAAAATAAAATAAAATAAATCAAAAACAAAAAGACACTGACTCAGATCTCAGATACACAAAACTGAGGGAGTTTGTTGCAGTAGACTTGACTTCAAACAATGTTAAAAGTTATTTAGACGAAAAAGAAAATAAAATATGCCAAAAACGCAGATTTATTGAAAGAAAGTAGAGGGCTCAGATTTATGGAACTTGTGAGACCCTTGGTTTGATTTTAGAATGATGGGAACAAAAATAAATATATAAACAAATGTAACAATGCCAAAGAAATAAATGCAGGTAAAGTGAAAACTTCATTTTTATTATCTGTCAAAAAAATTTGGGGGGTGGGGTGGAGCAGGTTTGAGACAGGGCTTCTCTGTGTAGCCCAGGCTGTCCTGGAGCTCACTCTGTAGACCAGGCTGGCCTTGAACTCAGAGATCCACCTGCCTCTGCCTCCTGAGTGCTGGGATTAAAAGTGTGTGCCACCATCACCCAACCTCATTTTTTTTTTTTTGGTTCTTTTTTTTCGGAGCTGGGGACCGAACCCAGGGCCTTGCGCTTCCTAGGTAAGCGCTCTACCACTGAGCTAAATCCCCAGCCCCTAGACCTCATTTTTTAAAAATCATTTTTAATATCAATAGTCTAAATGCATCACTTAAAAGACAAACACAGCAGCTTAGTCAGTAAAGCTCTTGCTGTGCAAAGATGAAGACTTGTGTTTAATTCCCAGAATCCCCTCAAGGCCGATGGCGGTGGTACACTGACAGTGCAGCGATGGAGACAATAGTATATCCTCCGGGCCAACCACCCTAGCCAATGTGGTGAGCCCCAGATTAGCAAGGGACCTTATCTCAAAAAGCAAGGCAGATGGCCTGAGAAATGACCCCTACTTCGTTGTCCTGAGTAGACCTGTGCCACCAGGCCCAGTGAGTAGAACAACCCTTCACATACATCAAACTATGTGAAGCAAAACTCACAGAAACGCAAAAGATGGTGCTCCCTGCTGTCTGGCACTGCATGAGGCTAGCTAACACATGGACTTCCAGGGATGAGTTTGTCTCTGTCTCTCATCCCACCATAGATGCTCTAGAACAGATTCTGTCATGGGTGGCTTTCTGTAGAGTCTGGAGATTTGAACTCAGGTCCTCACGCTTGCACAGTGAGCTCTTTACCCATGAAGCCATTTCTCCTGCTCAGTTTTCCTCTCTCCTTGATGTTAGTGATTGAATTTAGGGCCCCACACATGCATGGCCACTAAACTAGATTTGCAGCCTTCGTTTTGTTTTTCAGACAGGGTGTGTCTTTTGCCCCAGGCTGACCTCAGTTATTTGCTACTGTGTCCAGATGATGGAAATCAAAATCCACACAGGAAGATGGACTCATTGTTGTTAAGATGTCAGTTCTTCTCAGTTTGAACTACAGATTCACAACAATTCCAAGCAAAACAAATTCCTGGCTATCAGCAATATGGCCCTACAGTTTATATGCAGAGGTAAACGCCCAGGTCTAGAACAGCTAATTATACAGTGTTGGAAGAAAACAAATGGAAAAAGATTTTTTTAAAGTCCTTTTTTAAATAGTTTGTCTGACTCTTGGAAAAATGATCATGCAACTTACAGCTGATGCTACTCTGCCTGGTTGGCTTTCTGCCTTTGCTAGAACCTTCCATTTCCTCTAGCCTTCCAAGCCTGTAGCATCAAGGGTAGGATACCTGACTGCCTCTCCCCAGTACACGGCTGCTTACCTCATGCTGTCGTTGTCTGAATGAGACACTGTCTGTCCCACACAAGAAAGCCTTATAGACTCAGGTCTCAAAAAAGTTTAGGTTTTTCCAAACTATGAAAATACAGAGTTGGCCACCTGCCTCTTGCTCTCTAACGCCCCAGCTTTCCTTGTCTCTAAAGGAACAGCTGGATATGTAGCAGCCACTGTCCCAGGGTTTGGGGGAAAGAACGGCAAAGAATATTAAATCATTTTCTGACAACACAGATCTCATTAGCTCTTTGACGAGAGGAAGCAGAAGCCGAAAGGAATCGAAACAATCCACTTTCACATATCTAAAGACACGTGAGGAACCAGCCCCGGGGACACTGCCTGAAATGGGACTAAAGAGCAAAAGCCAATGGCGCGTGTTCAGAGAAGGGGTGAGGAAGAGAGATAGTAGAGCTGGGGGTGGCTAATAAGTGACCGAATGCTACCTTCACAACCGCTCCCAGACTCCCCCCTTCTCTTGGCTCCCCACAGAACTTACTTGAAGGTGGATGATTTCTCGGTCTGACTCCATCTTGCTGTCCTTGGGCCACTTGCCACCCGCCGAGTGCCTGTAGTTTGCGTGGGCTCTTAGCCGGGCAGTCTGTGTTTCCAGCTCTTCTGAGGTGGGAGACAGCGCTGCTGCAAGACAGACCAGCTATTCATCCGCTGATGCGGGATACTTGGCTTGGCCTCAGCCCCTGGGGGAGGCGCACATGTGTGCAAGTTTCTGCCCTGCATGTGGCATATTGATAAGTGGGCTTTTGAGTTTTGTCCATCTAGTCCCAGCCAGGCCGTCTGAGGTGACGGCGCCTGCTTTGAGGCAGGAAGGTTTACTACTGAAAAAGTAATTCTGCATGTTTACCAAGGAAATTGGAGAACAGCTCTTAACGGGGTTTTCACACAGCACACTAGATGCTCAGTGTAGGGTATCTGGTCACCAATCGTGGGATGGCTTCAGCACAATCCCAAGACAAGAGTTTCTGAAGTTTCTCCCTTTCTGTCCCTTGTTCTGTTTGTGTCCTCGGTTCCTAAGAGTAGGGGAGAGGAGGGAGTAGCTTACCCAGTAGGATGCAAAGCTATTAGGTAAGTAATACAAATTGATACCTTCGACTTCTCTCCTGAGGTGAGAGAGCTCACGGTATGCTGCACCTTCAAATCCCCTTCACTGGGCCACTGTTGCTCTCACTTAAAGGAGAGCTACAACAGCCAGACTTTTTTTTGGAAACAGATTATTTTTCCTGTTTACTGTAAAACCTAAAACACTTCTGTCTTGTTCCTAGACCTGTTTTAGACTCAAACTGCTGTGGTGGGAGTCTGTGAGTGTGCTGGACGACAGCTGCCAGGGAGAATTTCCATTCAGGGAGGTGGGAATGGGGCAAGGCAGAACCGTGTATTTATTCTTGCCAGTTTCACAGGTGAAGGGGTGGGGAGAAGGGAGAGGGGAGAAGATGGGAGGGAGAGGAGAGAGGGGAGAGAGAGGAGGGGGAGAGGGGAGAGGAGGAGAGGGAAGAGGGGCAGAAAAGGGGAGGGGAGGGGAGGGGAGGGGAGGGGAGGGGAGGGGAGGGGAGGGGAGGGGAGGGGAGGAGAGGGGAGAGATATTCTTGACTTCTCTAGAATCTCCAATTCCCACCCTGCTACACAGTGTGAGCAGGTTTGATGATAGGTGAGAATTATGTCAAGTGAACAAGATTACCCATCACACCCTACCTCTCACAGTTATCTATGTGTCAGTCAGTTTTCTGTCACTGTGACAGCATACTTGGGACAATCAATCAACCTTTGGTTCAAGGGTTCAGAGATTTCAGTTCACGGTTGGCAGGCCCTGCTCTGGGGAGTCTGTAGCAGCACTCCAAAACCATGTTTAAGAATGTGTTATAAAGGAAGTCTGTTCACCTCCTGGCAGCAGGGAGTAAATGGAAAAAGGAAGAGGGAGGGAAGGGTTCTAATACTCCTTCAACGGCAGGCCACTCAATATCCTAGCTTCCCCGCACTGGCTCCTGCCACCACTGCTTCCCAACAGCACTGTGATGACCAAACCTTCAACATCGGGCTGTGGGGAGCTCTGCGTGGTAAGCACTGTCCTCAGCACCTAGCACACACTGCCTCCTTTGGTAATCGCGCTGGAAATGTGGAAATGTGCTTCCAGCATTATTCCCCTTGTTTTATAGCAGAAACAGAAGCACAGGAGGCCAAGCAGGGGCTCAAGACTGACTGAAGATCTGAAGCGCAGAAATCTGGATCTGGATAAGGCACACATTTGGTTTAAAGAGGAGAGACATCCACACTCCAATGCCTGCTCTCCTTCCTCTGCCTTTCTTCTTTCCTTCAGAATCGAGGACGAGGAAGGGAAGCCCATCTCTCTTTTTTCTTTGTCGCATCCTCTTCCATGGAATTCTAGAATAATAACTCAAAGGGAGAGACAGAGAAACTTGAAAATCTTCCTTAGCAATAAAACCTATCAAAAACATTGTCTTGGACCTGTAAAGTGGATGGGCCAGAGGATACAGGATTCTACAATAAAGCATGACAACCCTGATAGCCACACAGTGGAGGAGAGAAGCAGTTCCTCCAAGCTGTGTGTGTGTGCGTGCGTGTGTATGTGTGTGTGTGTGTCAAAGAAATACAAGTTTTAATTATAGAATAAATAACAATGTTAAAAAATCTGTCTTAGGGGCTGGGGATTTAGCTCAGTGGTAGAGCGCTTACCTAGGAAGCGCAAGGCCCTGGGTTCGGTCCCCAGCTCCGAAAAAAAGAACCAAAAAAAAAAAAATCTGTCTTACTAGAATTATTTTTTAATTTAGCAGATGGCTATTCTTGTTTATTGTAGAATTTTAGAAGCTAGAACTTTTTATTTGGGGGCTCAGGAACAAAATATTAATCATTTCCTCGCTCTTTGCCTTCCTGTGGTAATCTATGATAATTCCCATTATCTTTTAACTCCATAGATGCATCTGACTAGGTAGAGGGGAAACCAGAAGAAAATATAAAAGAGTAAAAGCACCTGAATATATTTCCAAAGAAATTTCCTTAGTAACGAGTACATGGGCTGCAAGAGGAAACAGCTGCGATTGGTTAGCAGACTGGTCAGGTTGCCAAGCTGGCCCTGGACTTGAACCGTATCCTACTCATAAGCGTCATGTGGAGATAAACAAGAAGCAGGATTTGGAAAGTGTTTTATCTCTCTGTCACACCGTGACCCTGCACCAGGGGTCATCACACTCTTTCTGTAAGAGGCCAGAGAGTAAATATTTTTTGGCCTTTGTAGAGCATATGGCTTTTGTCACACCCACTCAGCTCAGCTGATACTGTATAAAAGCAGCCATACACAGTGTGTAAGTGGCTGGGGGTGATAGCATTCCAATAAAACTTTATTAATGGGGCTGGGGATTTAGCTCAGTGGTAGACCGCTTGCCTAGGAAGCGCAAGGCCCTGGGTTCGGTCCCCAGCTCCGAAAAAAAAAAGAACCAAAAAAAAAAAAAAACTTTATTAACAAAAAAGGTGGTCAGAGATTATAAAACCAAGACCAGGCATGGCCCCACAAATTGTAGTCTGCAGAACCCTGGGCGAAAAAACTTAGATAGGAACATCTTTCAAGTCTGATTTTTCACATATATGACTACTGCTAAGCTCTCATGAGCTGGCACTGGGATAAACTCTCTGGGGACATTCACATTGTAAAGGAGGGTCCTGAGACTTGTGAATAGGACTTCTGACATTTGGCTACAGAGACTCAACCTGCCCCAAGTGGGGAAAGTTTCAATTTTTTTTTTTTTTTTTTGGTTCTTTTTTTCAGAGCTGGGGACCGAACCCAGGGCCTTGCACTTGCTTCCTAGGCAAGCGCTCTACCACTGAGCTAAATCCCCAACCCCAGTGTGGGTGATTTTTGTAGGGTGAAGTTCAAGAAGGATTTTTAGGGAAACTCTCTTGGGGAAAGGTTTGGTTTTTTTTTTTTTTTTAAACACACTTGAACTTATCCTCACACCAACTCAAAGCAATTATGAGGTGGGAGCCTTCAATATGGTTATCAAAGAGGCAAAGTTACAGAAGACAATAAGAATATCCCTTTGCATGGCATGCTGGTACACCGCTCCAGTTCCGCTAGGCCGAGGCTGAGGTAGGAAGATAACTTTTGAACTCAAGAGATTCTAGTCTTAAAAAATGTAAAATTAAAAAAAAAAAAGATTCTGCAAGTCACGGTGGTGTATGCCTCCATGCACTCAGCACTCGGAAGGCAGAGGCAGGTGGCTGTCTGTGAGTTTGAGGCCAGCCTGGTCTACAAAGTGAGTTTTAGGACAGCCAGAGCTATGTAGAAAGAACTTACCCAAACAAGTGAAGGAAGAAGATACTGTGATTTCACTTATTTGGTTTGTGAGACAAGGTCTCCTGGACTCCTGACTCCCACCACAACTCAATTACCCAAATTGCAATGTACCACTATGCCTAACCACTCCTGGTTACTTTTTAAATTAATTAGTTAGCCAGGCACTGATGGCACACAGGCCTTTAATCCCAGCACACTAGGGAAGCAGAGGCAGGTGGATCTCTGTGAGTTTGAGGCCAGACTTGTATACAGAAGGAGTTCTAGGATATCCAGGGCTACACAGAGAAACCCTGTGTCAAAAAAAAAAAAAAAAAAAAAAAAAGCAAACAAACAAAAACAAAATTAGAAAGTTAGTAAGTTAGTGTCTTTACAAATTATTTTTTAAATGTGGCGTGTGAAGAAGATTGTAAGCCAGGCTGGGAATGGAGGCTCCAGCTTGTAAATAGCAGCCTGAGAGGGTGAAACAAGAGGAACACACATTGAAGACCAGCCCGTTATAAAAGGATAAATTATTTCAAAAAATATATTTTAAATTACTGTGGACTAGGGATGTAGTTCAATAGTAGAACACTTGCCTAGTAAGTGAGAGACTCCAGTTCCCAATACCACAGAAAGAAAAATTATAAATATCTATAATATTTATAGTTATAACACACGCTGCTCCAATACAAGCACACACTGTATAATGTTCCAGTTAAGGCAAACATATCTATTCCTTCAAACAGTTATCATTCCTGTATAGTGAAAAGATTCTTAATGCTCCATCGTCTTTGAAATGCATGTATGTTTTAATCACAGTCTGTCAAGCAGTATATAAGATCCTTTAACTGGGGCTGGGGATTTAGCTCAGTGGTAGAGCGCTTACCTAGGAAGCACAAGGCCCTGGGTTCGGTCCCCAGCTCCGAAAAAAAGAACCAAAAAAAAAAAAAAGATCCTTTAACTGAATAGTGGGGAGCCCTGGGGTCGTCGGGTGGCTCTGCTGAGTCGCTGTGTTTTCTTAGATGAGCTACTTCTCTCCCTCAGGTATTATCTCCTTTATGTGTGTGAAAACTGAAGTTGCAAAAACAGTGATTCCTAAGCTTCGTGTATCTCTCAACTCTTCTTCCTAATGCATGTTTATATTAAACACTTCCTGGGTAACAGTATATGTAGTCAGCCCCAGGTCTCAGCTCAGTGAGAAAGTTAAGGGTTAGAAATATGTGCATGAGCCAGGTAGTGGTGGCATATGCTTTTTTCCCAGCATTCAGGCGGTAGAGGCAGGTGGATCTGTGTTAGAGGCCAGCCTGGTCTACAGAGCGAGTTCCAGGGCAGCCACGGGTACACAGAGAAACCTTGACTCGAAGAAGAGGAGGAGGAGGAGGAGAAAGAGGAGGAGAAGGATAATGAGGAAGAGGAGGAGAAAGAAGTATGTTTATAAGTAGATTGAAATAGGAAAAAATTTTAAATAGAAATTAATTATCTTTACTTTCACCAGCCAAATTGTCTCAAATAGAATATCTACGTATTAGAGAAATCTTAGGGTAAATTATCTCTGTCTGGCACCTCTGTTAGTGGAGACATATGTCTAACAAGATGCAAACACGAGAATAAAAGCTAACTTTGGGACATGTGTACAGACTCATTTCCAAATTTGCTATCAGGAAATCTGGGTCCAGAATGGATAGCAAAAGAAAGATCTGGCGCCCGGAAACCGGGAAAGGGAATAACACTTGAAATGTATATAAGAACTACTCAAGTTAATAAAAAAAAAAAAAAAGAAAGATCTGGCGGCCTATGGCAGGAGCTGAGGGTGCAGGGACTGTTGTGAGGCCCAGAGTGTTCAAAATGGATGAACAGGAATTGAATCCAGTGACCTCTGTGTGTCTAATAAAATTTTTCATAGTGGCCAAAGTAACAGGATGTCTCCATCTTCACCGTTCAGTAGAGCAACCACTAGTCAATATGTAGGTGCTGAGCAAATGAAATGTGGTTGGTGTGGCTCAGTATTCAAATTCTAATCCATTTTAATAATAATAAAAAAAAAGCCAGGTATAATGGCTCACATCTTTAAGCTCAGTACTCAGGAGATAAAGGCAGGTGGATGGGTCTCTGTGAGTTCAAGGCCACTGAGGTCTACATAGTGAGTTCTAGAGGAGCCAGGGCTACATAGCAAGACCTTGTCTCAATGAATAAGTGAATTAATAAATTAATTAACGGGGCTGGAAAGATACCTTAGTGGTTGAGAGCACGCACTGCTTTTTGAGGGGGATCCAATTTTAGTTCCAAGCACCCACATTGGGAGGTTCACAGCCACCTGTAATTCCATCCAGAAGTAGGAAATCCAATACCTACTTCTGGCCTCCAAGAGCACCCAAAAGCACATAGTATAAACACGCACAAACATAATTCCAAAAAATAAATAAGTTTACATTTAGACAGCTGTATGTGCATATGTGTGCACTGACTGCAGTCAAACTGGACTCCTGAACATTAGGTAATTGCTCTATTACAGAAATCACATGCTGAAACCTGATGCCCTGGCCTCCTGCATGCTAGAGAAATAGTCATGTGCCACCACTCAATTTAAATGTGCCACCACTCAATTTAAATAGGTTTATTTATTTATTCAATCATTCAGTGTGTGTGTGTGTGTGTGTGTGTGTGTGTGTGTGTGTTGAGACAAGGTCTTCTTATATAGCCCAGGCTGGTCTAGAATGCAAAATAATCCTCCTGCCTCAGCCTTCCAGGTGCTGGGATTCCAGTGTGACCCACTGGGTCTGGTTTGAATAGTTACATTTAAATAGCTGGTAGCTAATATAATGGCCAGTGAGGTTCTTCTGTCTAAAGTCTGATTTGACATTAATAGGAACTCAGGCACACAGCTCTCTGAAGTGTCCCATGAGACCCTGGGGCGTTCTTCATTGCTACAAAATTTCCCTTCTTTCAAATTCAGAACAGGGGATTTTAGCTGTGACTCACTGTAGAGTTGATGGTTAGTGACAGAGCCTTCCTGAGACTGATGTAGAATACTTCTCACCTTTCACCTCTGTGACAGAGTTAAGAAGTGGCACAAGCCTTTAGTCCCAGCATTTACACTAGGGAGGCAGAGGCAGGCAGACCTCTGTGAGTTCAAGGCCAGCCTGACCTACATAGTGAGTTCCAAGATAGCCAGGGCTATGCAGAGAGACCCTATCTTACAAAGTAAGGGGAGGGGGTGATGGGGTTCTGGTGCTCTTCTGGCACTCAGGGGAGAATACTCTGATCTCTGCAATAGAAGGGCGTCTGTGGTTTTCAATGACTGTAAGCCAGGGGCAAACCCTTTAGTAACTGGGCTCTTAGGTGGAAGATAACAAAGAACCAAGAGAAGATGCTAGAATCTCCCGCAATTGCTCCTCCTCATCTTTTCAAGTCATCCATTAAGGCACCTCTTGGGAATGAGTAGAATTCCCGGCCATGGGAGGGTTTGTCTCTCCAAGGGAGGTCTTTGATTGTGTTAGACTGGGAACCACAAGTTCTGTGGTGTTTTCAAGTTACACGGAAGACGACTCAGCCTGGCCACTTATCCAGTTGCAGAAGGGACACTGTCCACAGTGGGTCCTATTGACTCCTCAGAGAGAGGACAACTTACTGTTACTGTTGCACTGTTTACAAAGGGCAATGAAGCTCAGATTAGGTGTGGGAGGTTGAAAGTCAGGAGGTAGTGGTACCGGTGAGACTTTTAAACACGAGTCTATGAGGATGCGGTGAGGACAAGGTAGTGGAATTCTGAGCAGAGTATAAAAACCAGAGATTGGAGACCAAACAAAAACAAATCTCCTTGAAGAGTCCTGTCTAACGTCCTTGCAACTGACAGTAGTTCACTGGTGACGGTGGAACTGTCTATTTACAAGCACAGTTCCCAGCTGCACCCTGAACCATTTGGATGTATTGTCTGTGCATGTAAGGAGTCGCGCCTGTAACAGGTCCTCTTCGAATAGTCCCTGAGGACTTTGCATGTACTTGGTTTCCTTTGGCCTTCACAGTAACCCAGCCAAAAGTCACAGTTGAGGAATCTAAATGCAGAGAGCGCTGTTCAAGATCCTCACTGATGTGACCAGAATTCACCTGGGACTTCTTCCCTCCAGTTCTCTTCTCCTCTCTCCAAATGTTCCTCCTTATCCTCCACCTTTCAACTCCAGCACACACTGGGACAGGCCACATACACAGCCCGTACAGCTATGGTGGCGTTTAACAGGCTATTGATAACTCAGTCACTCAAGGAAACAAGTCTACTTTTAACCCCTGGTCCTTCTGCCTGCTGGCGTGATTGTGGGGTGTGGAGGGAAGGAGGGTGTTCTTTATTTGATATTCCTGTTTGGCAGTACTATGGATAAAACCAAAGCTTTGCACCTGTTGGACGTATCCCTAATTTCGACTGCTCTCAAGAGTTTTGTTTTCTAGAGCAGAAAGTTCAAAGAGTCGTCATACACCCTCCTTCCAGTTGGCCACTCTCCTCGACTTCCATGCCCTTCACAGCGTGGTCTGGAAACCTGGCTTAGGTGGATGACAGCATGCAGAACAGACACACAGATGGGTACAGAAAAGCTGGGATGGGGTGGACGATGCTCGCTTTGCTGGAGTGCACGAACTGCCCCACACTAGGAAATTCATCTCTCTTAACTGCACAGCACAGGAAGAAGGGAGTTTCAGTGGGATGGTAGTCATCGTGGAAGGCGGAAGCCGCCAGTTGTTAGTTTTTGTACACGCTGATCAAATCTCTGGTAGACTCACGTTCTTGGACCAGAGGGAGGGTTTGCCGTGTCTCTGAGCTTCACCAGGGGCCAACTTTGCCATTCCCATGGGTCCAAGGGATTGGAGTCCTTTACATGACAGTGCCAGTGCAGGCTTTCGTCCGTTCCCTACACTACGCTGACACCAGCAAGGGTTGTTTGTTTGTTTTTCCTGGAGTCATTCCCACCTCAAGTCTGTAGCAGACATGAGGGGTCACTCTTAGAATTGTCCTTGCGTGTGGGATTTTGTGTTGCTTTGTATGGGTTTATTTTTTCTACTAGAGACTGAGCCGGGGGCCTTACATACATTCCTACATTATTAAGCACATGCTCTAGCACCAGTTTGTACCCCAGACTCCTTCCTATGGGCTCTGATTAGCTGAGGATCAAACCTAGGACCTTGGGCACACTCCCATGGAGCCATCCTCCAGGCCTTAGGTGTGTTCTTAAGTTACTTTCGCTCGGTTCCTCAGAGTCTGCTGCACTGTGAACCACAGAATCTACCAGCTACAGAGCGGCTACAAGCTTCCTCTTCCACTCACACCCTGCCTTTGGACCCTTTTCCAAAGGGTAGCTGGAGGAAATAAAGGGGCAGAGAATTTTTTTTTTTTCTAAATTTGTGAACAGCTCCAGGACAAAGATTCTGTGCCTCATGCTCCTCTGACAACCAGTTCCTCCCTCGCCCCCACCGCAGCTCTCAAATTTAAGCTCGGCACTGTGACATTGATGTCACTGGCCCACATGGAACAGTGAGGACTTACTGGAAGCCCCATGAGAACAGGGCTTTGATTTTGGAAGCTCCCCTAGCAGTTAGCCTCAACTGAAGAGCGTACTCAACTGACCCCCCGCTTTTTTATGAGGTCAGTTAATCCTTCCCTCATAGGACAGTTCAGAGTTCCCTACAAAACCGAGGCTCAGAAGATTCGTGTTATAAAAACTACTGGTAACGTAGACCTAAGTGATCGGGGTACGAAATGGAAGTGTGGCTTCCTGAGCTTCGTCACAAAGCCACTGAGAGTCACATGATCTCCCGCGAGTCATTTCCTAACTGGTACCCTGGTTTCATTCATCTGCAAAGTAGGGAGGAAATTTTGTAAATGTACAGGTATTCACTTTTTTTTCCTGATCAGAAAAATTAATATGTGGCCATTAAAAACAAAACAACAACAACAACAAAACAAAAAAAAACAAAACAAAACAGAATATAGTCAGCTGGTGGTGACCCACTCACTACTCAAGGCAGAGGCAAGTGGATCTCTGTGAGTCTGAGGCCAGCCTGGTCTACAGAGTGAGTCCTAGGACAGCCAGGTCTACACAGAGAAAAAGGAAAAAGGAGAGCAGGTGGGAGCAAACATACCTTCAGCCACTGCAGAACCTAGCAGAGGCCCAACCCTGCGCTCACTCATGAGGCGGGCTCTTCAGACTGCTACTCAAAGCAGTCAGAGTACTTAGGGAAATATGTGTCCTTTAAGTCTGTTACCTTAAGACAAGTGTAACTCTTCCTCAGCTCCTCTGCCTAACAGTCACAACTGGAGCTCAGAATTGAAGGAACGTCACTCAGTTCATTTCAGAAGCACTCAATGGCGGCGACACTCACACCTTGGCCCTTCTGACCGCAAGTTCGTACTTTTTACAGTGGAGCGCATGCGCTACCCAACACTAGGAAATTCACCTCTTTCACTGTGCACAACACAGGAAGAAGGGAGTTTCAGAGCGATCGTAGTCATCTTGGGGGACGGAAGCTGCCAGTTGTTAGTTTTATAACACGTTCCTCACCACCTGCATCTTGATTCTAGTTTTAGTTTTTACATGTATGCAGCCTAGGTCGGCCTCAAACTTCATCTGTCGTGGAACATGGCCTACTGAGAGCGAGGCACCTCTCCCACACCGTTTCCTTACTGTCTCGTGCAACTCATGGAGACACTTTTTGTAGAA
Source organism: Rattus norvegicus (assembly GCF_021556685.1). Classification (NCBI taxonomy): domain Eukaryota; kingdom Metazoa; phylum Chordata; class Mammalia; order Rodentia; family Muridae; genus Rattus; species Rattus norvegicus. Next base: position 155,357,914 of record NC_141537.1, on the reverse strand, counting down.
CAGTCTTTTCCACTTCGTATCATGTGTGTCCTCTTCTTCTTCCCTAGATGTCATTAAATACAGGAGGAAAATGGCGGCCGCGTATACAACAGGATGGTCATGAGATGAACACACATTGAAACTAATTCCGGTGTGAGATTATATTGAACCCCACACACAAATAAACCAAGGCAGGAATGGATGGCTATGCACATCGGTAAGGGCTCAGCTGGCATACGGGACACCATCCTCTGCTGATACGTGGAATGTGAGCGCCTCGCACATGCTACCCTCGGCGTCTCTCTCTCTACCTTTGCAGCTAGGAAGGTTTTTGGCGATATTCCTTCCTATTCCAAGACACCCAGAACGCGGCTGAGCCGACACGCCACTCCATCACATCCCTTCTTCGCTCTTGTGACAATGCATCTCCCAGCCTCTGCACTTGGCCACCTCCTCATCGTCCTGTGGAAGCCTGCAGTTTCCCAGCCCTTTGAACTCTACTTTGAAAGGCGCACAATGGAGAGAGACCCTTCTGCTGGTCTGCGCTTGATTTCCTCTCCCACCTGAGCCGAGTGTTCACCTTCTTGAGGAACTGAGTCCCTGTCACCTCACTGGCTTAGATTTAGTTTGGGGTTTCGATATGATTTTAGACTATTAATATACCACTGCATAAGTCTAATATAGGATATTGTTGCTGTAAAATTATAAAAAAGGCTTTCTTTTATCCTGAATGAGGTCCAGCACCGCAGTGCCCCAAGATATCTGGTAACTATCTTCATCTCAGTCAGCGGAGGCAGAGGAAAGAAGCAGCTGAGAGAACATGGAGGCCGATGTTAAGATTCCTCTCTGCACATTTACAGGTTGTTATGAATATTCTTAAGGGATAGATGTGTTCAGGGCTTTGTATGTCTAGATGAGGAAATTATACATTATCAATGGGATCAGAGGTTATTGTGTTGTGTGTTCTTTCATGAGGCAATTTAAGTTCAGTTGACTATGTGGTGGCTGGAGACATAGGCTGCCACGGAACTGGGATGTATATTTCTAGCATGGTGGCAACCTGCCTTGGGAACTAGATGAGTAGTCAGATTGCTGCCAGGCTCAGAGAGAAGCCATCGGCAGTGCGATATGGGATAGAGCAAATCGGGTGAGACGCTTTGCTGACTGAGATTAAGATATCTACCAGATGAGGTTGGGGATTTAGCTCAGTGGTAGAGCACTTGCCTAGCAAACGCAAGGCCCTGGGTTCAGTCCCCAGCTCTGAAAAAAAAAAAAAAAAAAGATATCTACCAGATATCTTGGGGCACTGAGGTGCCGGACCTAGTACGGGATAAAAGGAAGCCATTTTTATAATTTTACAGCAACAGGCTATTAGGAGAACAGAGGAAGGAAAATACCACAAATAACTTTACGATCCTAACACACCCCACACTTTCTCTAATTTTTAAAAATTAATTTTATACCTTCCTATGTATCTGTGCACCAAGTGCATGCCTGGTTCCCTTGGAGGCCAAAAGAGGGCATTGGATCCTCTGGAACCGGAGTTACAGGTGGTTGTGAGCTGCTGTGTGGGTGCTGGGGGATGAACCCAGGCCTTCTGGAAGAGCAGGAAGTGATTTTTCTCCAGCCCCTTCTGTTGATGCTTAAAGAAAACTTTAGGTCTACTCACTCCTATAATTACGGCATTTTTTTAAATATTCAATTATAGTGTTTGTACGTGTGTGTGTGTGTGTGTGTGTGTGTGTGTGTATGGTGGTGTGGCCATCTATTGTGTCCCTCATCAGGAAAACCCTGTCACATAACAATTGTGCAAGGGGACATAGACCTCTGTGGGAGCTGGAGGACAACTTTTGATAGTTGGGATCTTCTGTTGTTGTTTTTTTCCCCTGTACCATGTAGGACCTGGGCATGGAATTCGGGTGGTCAGGCTTGGCAGCAAGTATTTTGACCCATAGTCCTACACTGACCTATTTTCTCCGCTTAGGAAACCTTTTAAGCTAATGGTCCTTCCCAGGCAGTACTGCCAATTCATGGGTACAGGCACCAAGTCTGTACACTGACTCTCAGTCTCGGTGTACTAAACGGTGTCCATGAGCCAAGTCTTCTTTAAAGGAACAGCCAGCCAGGGTGAAGCAGTCCTGTCACTCACTGAGTGGAAGTCCTCCAGGAGTGAGGACCCTCTGGTCTCTACAGGTGCACCGTGGGGGACATGCCCACACAGACATCCCAAATATGATAAGAATAAATAAGGGATTTTTTTTCTTTTTGGATTTTCTAGACAGGGTTTCTCTGTATAGTTCTAACTGTCCTGGAACTCGCTCTGTAGACCAGGCTGACCTGGAACTCAAAGATCTGCCTACCTCTGCCTCCTGAGTATAGGACCAAAGGTGTTCATCACCAACACCCAGCTTTAAATAACTTTAAATAAAATTAAAATATACAGAAAACAAGAGCCATACCTGGAGCACATATGAAGCTAGAAGATGCATTTTGAAGCGTCATTGGCAATATCTAGAAAAGCTGGAAAGGTCCCAGAGTTTAAGATCTTGCAATCTTCTTCCGGTTACAGTCTCAGTGGTGTTTCAGCAGACACCCTTCTGCGCTACAGAGCACGGGGATTTAGCTGAACGATTCTTTCCAAGGATGGTGTATGTTTAGCATCATTTTAGAGGAATGGTAGAGAGGTTCCCTTACCATACAGTGGTTCTACGGCTACTTTAGGGGTCGTCTTATTAATCGCAGCATTAACAATGGAATGCAATGGGGTCACGAGGTTGGGGGCAGGGCGGGGCCAGGCAGGGCTAATAAGCATCACAGGAGATAAAAGGGTAGAGACAGGTTTGTTATTTATACCAAGAGAGATGTGGACCATTTTCAAACAGTGCCCGCAAAGCGGAGGAAGCAAAGGGCCTGGGTAGGGAGAAGATTGAGTTGTTCTATTGGTCAAACCAGCCTCGGAGTTGTCGTCTTCCCGCTCAGCCTCCCTAGCGCTGGGATTTCAGGTGAGCATAATCACATCCACTCATCCCTTATTCCCCGTTTCAAGTCTAAAGATCTGATAACGCAGTGGTTCGCAGCCATCTTACTGCGGGGTCCTTTGATACAGTTCCTAAGGTAGCGTTGAACCCCAGCCATAAATTATTTTGGTTGCTACTTCATAACTGTGATTCTGCCATTGTCGTGGAAGATCTGCGTTTCTCAGGCAATCTCACGGGTTGAGAACCGACACTATAACCGTTACTATTTCCTCAGCTTGAATGGAGAGTACGCCCATGTTATACTAGGCCCAGTTTTGTTTTGTTTTGTTTTCAATTCTCTGTAGCCTTTTTAAAATTAAAAACTTCATGTGGCAAGGTTTCACAACAGTCACCCTAGGAGCAGGGGTACTTGGAAAGCGTGTGTGCTCTGGAAAGTTTTCCCAGATTAATTTGCTAGGCTTTGTTAGTTCTTACTTTATTAAAAATGAATTTATTGGGCTGGAGAGATGGCTCGGTGGTTATGAGCACTGACTTCTCTCATCCAGAGGTCCTGAGTTCAATTCCCAGCAACCACATGGTGGCTCACAACCATCTGTAATAGGATGCTCTTTTCTGTAGTGTATGAAGACCGACTACAGTGTACTCACATATAAATAAAATAAATAAATCTTTTTTTTTTTTCGGAGCTGGGGACCAAACCCAGGACCTTGCGCTTGCTAGGCAAGCGCTCTACCACTGAGCCAAATCCCCAACCCCTAAATCTTTTTAAAAAATGAATTTATTTATTTATTTTTAACTTTGGAACTTCCGGAGAGATGGTTAAGTAGTTACAAGCAGTGGCTGCTTCCAGAGGATCCAGGTTCAATTCCCAACACTTACATTGGCAACTCACAGCTGTCTGTAACTCTGGATCCAGAGGATTTGGCATCTTGACACAAACATACATGCAGGCAAAACACGAATGCACATAAAAATAATATAAAATAATAATATAATATAATATAAAAGAGACACTCAAAAAACACTAAAAACAGATTTATTTGTTTTTATTTTTTACTTTTTGCATATAGAAGAGAGTTTACTTTGGCTTATCATTCCAAAGGGCAACGGGGTTGGGGACACAACGTCAGAGAAGGCATGGCGGCGGATCAGGAAGCTGAGCGATAACATTTTCAACCACATGCAGAAAGCAGAGGAAGTGGGGTGAGCCTCTACACTTCCAACCTCTGCCCCGAGTGATGCACGTCCTCCAGCAAGGGTGCTCCTCACCGTTCTGTAATATCCTAAACAACACTAATAGCGGCCACCAAGTATTCAATATATCCAAACGGCTATAGTCCTTCCTTCGAAGCTCAGTTCAGAGCCAGGCATGGGGGGAGGGGCATCCCTCTGATTTTGGTATTTTGGAATCTAAGGGCAGGAGGATCATGAGTTCAAAGCCAGCTTGGGCTGTAGAATGAGGCCCCCTACCTTAAAGCACCAAACTCTAGCAGGCCATATGCATATGTCCCCATACCTGCAATTCCAGCAGTAGTTCCAGCCATGGCAGGAAGATTGCCATGGTTGGAGGCCACTCTGGAAGACAGTTTCAGCCCTGCCTGAATGCACTACAGGGTGAAACCATGTCTGAAAACAACTCCTGCAAAAGAAGAAAACAAAACAGCAATCAAAGGAAGACCCACCAAAACAACAACGTAGTTCAAAGTTAGGCACGGGACAACACGCCTGTGATTCTAGTACCTGGGAGATAGGCAGGAGGATTTCGAGTTCTAGGCCAGTCTGGGTTACGAAGTGAATGGCTTTCTAGGACACCCTGTTAACAAAACCCAAAACATCCTAAACCTTAATTCAAGACTCATCATCTCAGAGTCCCTACTCATGACTAACCTAAGTCCTGTTAGGTTAATCACTTATTCAGCACTCACAGACCGAGCGCCATGACAGTCTTGTCAGCAGGAGACACTGCTCTGTCGTGCTTTGTGTTTGCTGTGTAATTCCAGTCCTTCATGGATAGAGGTACATTTCATCCCTTAAGATACTGCTGGACGGATCGCACACCACGCTTCTTCATAGTTCTTCTGAGGTTCTTAGTCCTGTGTGGTGCATGCTGGTAAGCCAGAAGTTAGAAAGGCAGAGAGCATCTTGCTACACTGCTAAGGAAATAAAAACAGTGCTCAGTTCATTTTAGGGACAGAACTAGAATTTTAAAGAGTCATTCTGAAACTACAGGAAAATGAACCTATCTTTGATTTATTACAAAAAAAAAAAAAATCACGACTCAGTGAGACTGGAGAGATGGCTCAACTAATCAGAGCACACACTGATCTAGAAGAGGACCGGAGTCTGGCACCCAGAAATCATGCCCCAGAAACCATGGCAAGCAGTTTACACCCACCTGGAACTCCAGATCCGAAGGGGTCTGATGCTTCCTTCTGGCCTCCATAGGCGCCTGCACTCTCACACACACGCCCTCATCCCCACAGAGAAATAACTACGAATAACTCCAACACAACCGGAAACTCAGAAACACCCCTGTGCCACCTAGCATCTGTCTTACAGTTGTGGAAGAAAGCACAGAGGAAATACTGAGACGTGTATCGTCTGACGCTAGATTTTCAAATTTGTCAGAAAATGTGTTTACAGTGTTCAGTGCTTTCTGAAAATGTGTTTTGTCGCTTAAAAGAAAATAGTAATTGACAAATATGGAGTATTGACTGAGTTCTGTATTTGCCTCCCCACAAAAACTAACAGATTGGGCTACAAAAGTGTGTCAACTGCATTCCATATAAAACAGTCTGTCACAGGAGTTGGAAAAATGAGTTATTTTGCATATTTAAATCAGACAAAGGTCTAAGAATTACCATAGTTTTATAAATATGATTAAAAAGATTTATTCTAGTCATTTGCTTTTTTTTTTTTTTAAATGTGTATGGATGTTTTGTCTGCATACCAGAAAAAGGCTTTGGATCTCATTAGACTACCGCTATCAACCATTGTGAGCCACCATGTGGGTGCTGGAAATTGCAATCAGGACCTCTTGAAGAGCAGTCAGTGCTCTTAACCACTGAGCCATCTCTATAGCACCCCCCGCCCACACACACAGAGAGACACACACATACACACACACACACACACCTTTTTAAGATAGGGTCTCCCCATGTCATCTTGGCTGCCCTGGAGTTAACTATGTAGACTGGGGTAGCCTTGAACTCACAGAGATCAGATTGTATGCATCAATACTTCTGGCACTTAAAAAGAGATTCTCTTATTATTTTACTCTTCATCAGAGAACAATCTAGCTAGAGGCAGGAGGATGACAAGTTGAAGGAAAACCTGGGTTGCTTGGTGAGTCCTTGTCTCAAAACAACACAACAAAAACATCAGACCAATCTAGCATATAGACACTATATCTTGAATCTAATCCAAACTCCGTGTATGTAACAGTCTTGCAGCCCCTAAAATAAGAGCCTTTGTGTGAAAAAAAAAAAAAGATTTACTTTGTAAAAATCTTTTTGTTGTTGTTGTTCTGGGTAATGGTCTGGGTAATGGACAGGCACCCATTGTTCTCTATAGCCTCTCTCCGTTTTTATCTGGTTACTTTTGGGGTCCAGGAGTCACCCCACAAATCACACAGACAGGGATAGTTTATTGAGCATTTGTCCCAAGACTGATTGATCGGGGTCATAGACCAGACTTGGGAGCTGGCTGTGACAATCCTACACAGGGTCCTACAGAGTTTTTAAGCCTGAAATCCACAAACTGTGCCAAGTTATTCCACCAATCAGGATTTAGGGATAGGGGATTTCCTTCAGAACATGTCTTAGTTGTACATTTATCCTGCTCCCATTGGCTGGGGCATACAACAGTGGCAGGGAACTTGCCTTACCTAACATTCATGTCTTAACTTGCCACCAGGATGTCACTTATCCAGGGAGGTCTTGGGAACTTAAAAATTCATTTGACCCCCTACTCAAAGTGGAAGTTTTCTCTCTTCCGTTGGGGCCCATCTCTGGGGCAGCTTATAGGTGTAAGGAGTGCTGTGGGACCATTGCCTAGGATCTGAGCTTACTATACAAAGCAGTTCTAACTGACCTTTGCTGTGATTGGTTTCCAAGAACACCAAAGCACAGCACATAAGAGAATATGCAGTCAACTCAGGCATGAGAAAGTTTCCTAGTAACCTCTCAGGAGAAAGTCCCCATGTAACAGTCATAAAAACATAAAATGGCTGGCTATTCATGCAGCAGTTACCCAGGCCTTAGCAGTGACCAAGAAGCTCAGAGATAAACCCGCACCTAATGCCAACCTTTCTGGTTTGCTTTTGTCTTACTTCAAACAGTGATGTCATCAGCAGTATGAGGAGTCTTCCCCTCAATCGCGTGACCTTCCTCTCAGATCGTTCCTATTGAGGTTGTTTCATTTCTGCTATAACATGAAAACCTCACTTGAAAGGGAGACCTACTTATCAACCCTTAACAGACAGCAGGCTGGTATCAGCCGCTGGGCGCCAAACTAGGACTGCTTCTCGTCTAACGCTCTCACATTCGGTGAGTTCTATCTGTAGGTGTGTGGTCACGGTTGTTTCCAAAGCAGATGCCTCCACCACGGCCATATCCTTTCTTTTCCCTGAGGAGAAACAGGATAACGCCAGGGCTCACGGAGCATCTTCTCTGCACATTAAAACAGGGAGGGCTGAGGTGGCTCAGAGCCTGCCTGACCTGTGCAAAACCCTGGCTTCTACTTCCGGGACAGAATCCTAACCCATCGCCACCAGCAGCAAACATACAGAAGAATCGCTTTGATTCTGAAACACAGCTTGCTCTAAGAAGCAGGAGGCTTTTCTTTCATTGTGAGGAAACCTGATGTCACTCTATGGATTGATTTCCTTTCTGGATAAGGCGACATTTCTTATAAATCTAATTTTCTATCAATATCATACTTTTCCTTATTTGTTTAAGGCAAGACCTGAGGTAGCCCGGGATGGCTTGAAGCTCTCTGTGTAGTTGTAGTTTGAACTCCTGATCTCTCTGCTTCCATTTGCTAAGTGATAAGATTAGAGACATGTATCATAATAGTCTGGCTTCAATAATCTACTTTTACTAAAATTAGAGGTGATTATTTTCTACTATACAGTCTTCAAAGTAATAAAAAAATTGTAAATTAACAAAAGAACCTAAGTCAGGCAGAGATGTACGTCTCCAGCCCTCAGGAGGCAGAGGCAGGAGGATCTCTGTGAGTTCAAGGACAGCCTGATCTACAGAGTGAGTGCCAGGACAGCCAGGACAGCCAGGGCTACACAGAGAAAGACTGTGTCAAAAAATAAAAATAAAAACAATAAATCAACAAAAAAAGAAAGAAAAGAAAGGGGAAAAAAGCAACAAAACAAAACCAAAAGAACCCCAGAGCCCCATGAGACCAGGGTAGATCATAACCAGCAAACGTGACTGACAACACCACTCCCTCAGGCCAGCTGCAGCCAGCCGCACAGGAGTGAACTGTAGTGTGCAGGATGGACCTAAGGTAATGTGAGGACGGAATTACTTCAGATTTGGGGTTTTTTGTTCTGTTTTTATAGTAACAAATATGAGTAGCTGGTATTTATAATAGAAGAGAATTAGAATAAAGGAGTATAAATCATATTGGCATGATTTTATATAAAAATATATAGTATAGATTATATATACACATATATAGGGTCCTGTGTAATATACAATATATATATGTGTGTGTATATGTGTATATATATATGTATATATATATATATATATGTGTGTGTGTGTATCTATGTGTATCTAGTTTTCCAAACTAGTCCTCTAAAGAACATGGTATCACGCCAAGCTAGGCATGAGAGTGCATGGTGTAATCCCAGCACTAGGGAGGCAGAGGCCAGAGAATTGCTTCAAGTTCAAGGTCAGCCTGGACTACACAGTGAGTTCTAGGCCAGCTGTGGCTACAGAGTGAGGCCATATCTTAAAAAAATATGGGTTGGGGATTTAGCTCAGTGGTAGAGTGCTTGCCTAGCAAACACAAGGCCCTGGGTTCGGTCCCCAGCTCTGAAAAATAGAAAAAAGAAAAAATATATAAAAATTGAAAATTAGAAACAAAATCAAAATAAAAAGAATTTCTCAATAGTTAAATGCAATGGCCAAGGGGGCTGGAGAGATGGCTCAGTGGTTAAGAGCACCTGACTGCTCTTCCAGAGGTTATGAGTTCAATTCCCAGCAACCACATGGTGGCCCACAACCATCTGCAATGGGGTCCGATGCCCTCTTCTGGTGTGTCTGAAGACAGCTACAGTGTACTTAAAAATAATAAATAAATATATCTTTAAAAATGTAATGGCCAAGCTGAAAACTGGTGTATGCTCTCTTGCTCTCTGTCAGGAAGCATAGTGTACATTGTTTATTAAATATTGGGAAGTTCTCAAAAAAGAGAGCCGCTTTGAATGTTATAACTCGGTGTTTGTGAATTGATTTGTGCGCTGAACACCTTCTTGCTCATCTCTATTGACCTTTTCCAGGTCATCAGGAGGAATCTTCCGCACGGTGGCATCTCGTGACTCCTGTGGCTCTGTTCAGTGTTGCTGAGCATTCTGGTCCGATCCGTGAGGGTTCTGATTGCCAAGCCTCAAAATGTGGTAATCATGCTGGACAGAGGTGGCCCATGCCTTTAATCCCAGCACTCAGGAGGCAGAGGCAGGCAGATCGCTGTGAGTTCGAGACCAGCCTTGTCTACAGTGGGAGTTCAAGGACAGAGAGGGGTATCCAGAGAAACCCTGTCTCAAAAAACAAAAAACAAAGCCACACACACACACACACACACACACACACACACACACACACGCACGCACGCACGCACGCACGTGCACATGCCAATGTGGTAATAACAGTGATCACCACTTAGTAGAGATGTTAGATGATGTACACAAGGGTTCTGCGTGCCTTGGAAACTAGGTTCTATAGAAACAATGCCATTATCTCAGCAACACTAGATAATAAGGCCCATCATTAGATTCTGCAAAGCTAGGGGAGCAGATGTGCCACACCAATGCTCTGTCCCTGAAGGAATTTATATCCATCCTCAATGCTTCAGTAAACAAACCGTTTCATGCTAGTGCATGTTTTAAACAGATTGCAAAGGGAAGAAGGAAAATGATAAGGAGCAGAGGACCGGCAAGATGGCTCAGAGGTAAAAGCGCTTTAAAACCAACTCCCCAAAGTTGTCCTCTGATTTCTACCTGTGCTCTGTGGTATGTGCATTCCCATACTCTTACACACACACACACACACACACACACACACACACACACACACACAGTATGATTATCATCACAATAATATAAAAACCTTAAAGAAGAGGAGGGGCTGTAGAAATGGCTCGGTGGTTTGGGGCACTGGCTGAACTTCCAGAGGAACCAGGTTCAATTCCCAGCACCCACATGGCAACTTACAATTGTCTCTAACTCCAGGTTCAGAGGATCGGACACCCTCACAGACATGAATGAAGGCAAAACACTAATCAATGCACAATAAATAAACAAATAAACAAATAGTCTTTTTTTTTTAAAGAGAGAAAAATATACAGGGCATAATATATTGTTGGTTTATCTTAAATTGGTTTTAAAATTATCATGGAAACAAAATTCTGGGTGTATGAGGGAATTCTAGACTGGGTTGATTGGGGCGGGAAGGTTGTCTACAACTATGCACATCACCATCCCATGGGCAAAGGCCCCAGACTAACTAAAAAGGAGGGAATGAACCAAGAACCAGCATTCGTTTCTCTCTGTATCCTGATTGTGGACACAATGTGACCAGCTGCCTTGTGTTCGTCCCACCACCATGCCTTCTCTGCCATGACTGCCTGTCCCTCAACTGTGATAAACCTTGCCCTCCTTTAGCTCTTCTAGGCAGATGTTTTGCCATAGCAACAAGAAATGAAAACAGCATCTGTTGGGAACCAGAGCCAAGTGTCCCAGGAGTCTTATCTCTGTAATCCCAGCATTTGAAAGGTAGAGGCAGGAGACTCAAGCATTCCAAGTCACCCTTGGCTATATTTAAAGCTAGCCTTAGATACTCGAGACCCTGACACCCTGACTCAAAACAAATTATCCATTCAATAGATGCTTAGCTGTTCTCAACCTGTGGTTTGTGACCCTTATCAGGAGTCACATATCGGATATCCCGCATATCAGATGTTTTCATTGTAATTTGAATTGGAGTGAGGAGGGGGCGGGGCTTATCGAGGGGAACATTAGTGAATGGGGAGACTCACGGCTGCTCAGGGTGCTGAGAATAAGTAGTAGTTGAGTGCTGTGCCCTAAGTAAGACATCTATATCTATCTCCTCCTCTAGGGCTCGTGGAACATTGCAGAGGGCAGAGAGAAGGTAAGAACCAGAAGACAGGGGAAGGGCTGAGAAATATCATTTCCTACATATGACACAGCCATTACAGACTTGAACTCGCAGTAGCTGCATCGTTGGGCCTTTACAACTGGCCCTGTCAACTGTCAGTCAGTGAAGGAGGAGCAATACCTGCAAGCAGGAAACAAGGTCCGCCCTCAAGGGGCGGGTCTTAGTCCACACTTGGTTGCAAAAGAAACCTACTCAACTGGTTCAAGAAGGGTTTGGTGGACACAGAGTTCCCAAAGAGGAGGGCTCAGGAGCGAGCTTCTGGATTGAGGACAGCACTCTGGGGTTCCACCAACTCTGCCTCCCTGCGATTCTGCTTTATCCTCTCAGTCTCTCCAGGCCTGAGGATTTTTTTTTTCTTTTTCTTTTTCTTTTTTTTTCGGAGCTGGGGACCGAACCCAAGGCCTTGCGTTTGCTAGGCAAGCGCTCTACCACTGAGCTAAATCCCCAACCCCAGGCCTGACTATTTAAGCCCCAGATTTAGAACAATTATTTTTTTTAAGATGTATTTTTTATTTATATGGTTACACTGTAGCTGTCTTCAGACACACCAGAAGAGGGCATCAGATCCCATTACAGATGGTTGTGAGCCACCATGTGGATGCTGGGAATTGAACTCAGGACCTCTGGAAGGGCTCTTAACCAATGAGCCATCTCTCCAGCCCCGATTTAGAACAATTCTAATACATGACATGAGAGATTCACATCGGTCCGAATTGGTAGGTCATCGGCATGTAGTTCATTGCAGCCAAGGTCACCATCGTACAGTGTTGGCAATTAATAGTTCTGTTTGAAGTCCAATGAGTGTCTCCATATTCACCAGCTCCTGTGAGTTCTATTAGGCCTGGGTTGAGTCAGTTTCTTGTGGTAACTGTGGTCTCGATTGTCTTCCTTTTTGTTCCACAAAGTGTATTTTGCTACCTTTGAAGAGCAAGCCCAGGGCTTTATGTATGGTAGACAAACATTGTTCCACTGAATTGCATCTCCAGTCCCTCTCCTGTGTTATATCAACACTGTTCTCTTTGGGGCTCAAATGTGAAGGACACCAAGAATCTAGAACTGTGGTCATCCAGAATGTAAATTTAGCTTTTATTTCCTTGGATGGAGGGAAGAGATGAGAATTGAATGTACACACAGCTCAGCTTGGGCTGAGCTCAGAGTGGTTATTTCTCTGTTCTATTTCTAGGCCTAGGCCTGGAAGTGTCCAGCCTCCATACAAGCTAATCTTCCAAGCTGACTGATTCAATCTGACTTCTCTCAACTTATCACTGAATTGCTCTGCTTTGCCTCATACTGACTTTGACAATATGTTCTAATCTTCTGGCTCCAGCTCCTTCTCATTCTTTGGCTCGTTCTGTCTTCACTTATGTCTAGCTTGTTCTCTCTGCCACCTAGGTTTGTAAAACTGTCCTGCTAAAACTGCCACACATACCTTTCTCTCCCTGCCTGCTCTAAAGTAGCCTCTCCTTATCTATTCTATTTAGGGTTAGGCAGATCCTATCTCTGACTCATTTTGTCAGATCTTTTCTGATTTGTCCTCAGTTACACATCATTTTCAAACATGGCTCCTTCCTTTTACAAAGTAACTGCTGGGGTGGATGCTGGGCCATAGGAGTGCTGTAGGGAGCCATTCTGAGCTATACAGTCATAAAGGATGTGGGGAGCCAGTGTGGTGGCAGTCCCAAGATGGCGCCTGGGACTGCAGCTAAGTCTCATGATTAGCACCTGACTTCCTCACACACCTGAAACTAGCCATTGTGAGAGCTGCGCAGGCGCACCATGACGCAAGATCAGGCCATGTGACGTGGACCTAGAACTGAGATTACGAAGTCTGGACTGAGGAGGCAGAGTTGAGGGAGGATATAAGGGATATAAGGGAGTGTGCTCAGGGGCTGGGGAAGAGGAAGGGAAGAAAAGAGAGATTTCTGCTTACAGGCAGAAAGAAAGGTTCCTGAATAAACTGCTTTGAGAAGAACACTGTGTTGTCGCTCTTTTCTGTGGGTTGGAGACAGAAGCGACAGAGTGCCACCACTCCGGGACTGGGAAAATGCAGTCTGAGATGTGGGAAAGCTGGAGCAGGCTTAGGGGTCCCAGGGCCTGTGATGAGGCCAGGGCCATGGAGTTTTCAGGCTCTTGGATATCCAGGAGCTGCTCTCTGAGAGTTGTGGAGTTGGGCCCCTGTGGGCTGTGTCTAGCCTTGAGCAGAAGGAGAAGGGGAGCTCTGGCAGGTCCCATAGGGATTGTTCTTGGCTTGATGGTGGCAGGCATGGACTGGGAGTGCAGAGAAGCCTTCTATGGGAGATTCAGCTCTGTAGGCATATGCCTCCTCCCTGTCTCCCCACAGCGGATTTCAATGAAAAGAGACAATCCGTGGTTCTAAACAGTTTATTGTCATGGTGGAAAGTGGATGCGTAAAACCATACCTCACCTTTCAGGGTGGGTCTGAGATTAAATACCTTTTGCTGGGAGGAGTGTCTGAGAAGGGAAGCATGTTGGCAATGCCCTCCGGTCCTCTAGGTACCTCATCATCATGGAGAACTCTGTTTCGAGCCTACTTGACTATGGTCACGGCTCTTTTCCTATTGTCTTGGTCTGAGATGTTAGGGATGCCTATCTACATGTGGAAGGGCTTGGGCTGTTGCTCTTTCATGACTGATGGCCACACATCTTTGGGGGCACTGCAGTTATGTGACAGGGGCCTGGTGCAGAGAGCGGGCGAAGTTCCTACTGTCCCTTCAGGGTCTCCAGGGCTTCAAGCCTTTGCTTGACCTTACCAAGCTTCCCCTCATGGTCCACCACCCCGCACAGGTTCAGTCCTTAAGGTCTGCACGATGGCTCACAATCATCTGTAACTCAGTTCTAGGGAATCCAACACCTCTTCTGTCCTGTGGGTTCCTGCACGTATGTGGTACACATACTCAGGCACACACATATACACATAAAATAAAATAAATATTTTTAAAAAAAAGAAAACAATGAAGCATGGGACTCATGGAATGCATGAAGTTAAAACAGAAAGGAGAGGTTGGATGCCAAGATGGCCCAACAGTTAAGGGGTAAACTGCTCTTGTAGAGGACCTGGCATTGGTTCCTGGCACCCAGGTTGAGCAGCCCACAACCTCCTATAACTCCAGTTTCAAAGTGTTCTATGACCTACTTTATTCTCAGTGAGCTCCTACGTATATGGGATATATATATATATATATATATATATATATATATATATATATATATATATATGAAGGCAAACACCACATACAATAAATAAAAAAAGTTCTGAGACAAGGTCTCTCTCCATGTAGCACTGGCTGTCTTGGAACTCACTACGGAGAATAGGCAGACCTCAAACTCAGAGATCTGTCTGCCTCTGCCTTCCATGTTCTGGGAGCAAAGGCATGTCCAGCTAATTAAATCTTTAAAATAGAGAACATAAATACAAATAGTTATTTCCATGCCATAAAGGGAATTCTGAGTTAGGAACTTTGAGTCTAGAGTTGGATTTGCTGGTTGTGGGCTCTTTTTTCTGAAAGTTTTTGTTTGTTTGCTTTTTGTTTGTTTGTTTGTTTTGGGTTTTGTGGGGTTTTTGTTTGTTTGTTTGTTTGTTTTGTTTTTGAGACAGGATTTCTTTGTATAACCCTGGTTTACCTGGAACTTGCTCTGTAGAACAGGCTGGCCTTGAACTCAGACATTTGCTTGCCTCTGCCTCTCAAGTGTTGGGATTAACGTCTTGCCACTACAGCCCAGCAGATTTATTTTCGTTATGTGTATGGATGTGTAATGGCAGGTATATGCACATGAATGCAGGTGCTGGAAGAGGCCAGAAGAGGGTACCAGATCCCCTGAAGCTAAAGTTACAGGCATTTTCCCAGCCACCTGACTTGGGTACTGGGAACCAAACTGGGTTCTCTGTAAGAACAGCAAGTATTCTTGACTGGTGACCTATCTGTCCAGGCCCCAGTTGGGATCCACATAAATAATAGAACAAAAACTTCTATGATCCTCTTGTCAACAATGCTATACCTAGAAGAGAAAGGGGCTTGGATCAAATAGGGGTTTGGAGTCAGGTGAAGAAGGGGAGGGTTTGGCCTCTCAGAGGAAGCAAATCTTCAAGGGAAATCTCAGTTCTGGCTTTGTAGGATGGGAAATGGTCAGGCATGGGGCCATGGGGAGGGGCTAAGTAAGGATAATGGCTCCAGTTGCCTCTAACTTTTCTTTTCAGAAAAGGAAAGTATAGCATTAGCGGGAGGGAAAGAGAAGGGAGTCTGGGTGAAAGAGCCAAGATAGCAAGATAGCTTTTCTAGCTGAAGATTCAGTAAAAGAGAAAATGGAGGTGGGTTAGAATGAGAAGAGATCCAGGGAAAACTGGTGAGACATCTCGAAACTTGTGTTAAGGAAATTCCCTCCTCAGAACAGGTTTTTACCCTCAAAATCCCTCTGGTTTTTACTGCTAAAAATCCAAGGTTGTGGTCCTCTCTTGCTCTTTGTTAGAGTTGCTCATCCACTGGATCTGACTGCTGCTCAGGGGGGAGGAGTTAAGATTAGAGCACAGCATTCTGTGCGGTGGCGCTCACAGTGGGTCTCCAGGGTGACCCCAGCAAAGTTCAAATACAGGAAAACTCTGTTCTTCATGTAGCCAAATATTAGACTATTATCCCACAGACGAACCGTATTGATATATTCTCCAAACCTGTGAAATGGCTCAGGCTGGGACACTTTATGAAGAAAATATTAATGTAGATCAGGGTTTGGAGGTTTAAGGGCATGAAACTACCATGATGGGGAACCAAAGGCCCCTTCTGAA
This sequence comes from Rattus norvegicus, assembly GCF_021556685.1. Classification (NCBI taxonomy): domain Eukaryota; kingdom Metazoa; phylum Chordata; class Mammalia; order Rodentia; family Muridae; genus Rattus; species Rattus norvegicus. The sequence goes on along the minus strand of NC_141537.1, from coordinate 155,341,745 downwards.
GGCCAGAGACCAGAGGAAGGCTGGGGTCCCATAATAGTACCACCTCGAACAACTTCAGGTCTAGTTTCTTTAAGGTCTCCCCACATCAGGTGAGGACTGAACCCCAGACAAATGGACTTTGAGGGGCTATGTTCAAACCATATCTGAACTATAGCAGAAATGGACACTGTCAATTTCTAAATGCAAAGGCCTTCCAATGTGGATACGGCATATTTCAGCTCTGAACACAAGTCACCGGCTTGTATTTTGATTTTAATGACTGTGTGGCTCATGATCAAAGGTCAGCAAATTAATACTTGCCTTTTCCCTTAACTGGATGGCTAGTTGGCAGTAGCCTGTACCCACCCACTTTTCAGAGAAAGGGATTCTAAATTTCTTAGGCTAGAAGACAAGCAAGAGATGGTGTTAGGCAGACACAGAAGCAGAAGGAATCGGGCTTTGGGGGTGAGTTCTGGGGACTTGCTTTTCTGCTGTATTTCTTGGTGAAGGAACTTAGTGAATATTCTCTTTGAAGGGCTTTAGTGTGTTTCTTTCCCTAGAGCAACACCAGAACCACATTATTAGCCCTTTCTTATATAGAGAAAGACACTATAATGAAAATTGTAATAGTTGGCTGTGTGTGATGGCTTCTACCTGTAAGTCCAGCATTTGAGAATCTGGGGCAGAGGGATCAGGAGTTCAAGACTATTGTGGGCTACATAGCAGCTTCAAGATCAGGTTGAGCTATATGAGATCTTGTCTCAAAAAAGAGTTGGCGGTAGTAGGAGTGGAGAGACAGCTCTGTGATTAAGAGTACTTATTATTTTTGCAGAGGACCTGGGCTCAGTTCCTGGCACTCTCATCTGGCAGCTAAAAACTACCTGTAACTCCAGCTTTAGAGAATCCTGGCCTTATTCTGGATTCTGTGGGCACCTGCACCCACATTCTTGCACATATGCACACACAGAGACACACACAGAGACACACACACAGAACCCACAGACACAGACACACAGACTCAGACACACACACACACACACACACAGAGAGAGAGAGAGAGAGAGAGAGAGAGAGAGAGACTTAAAAATAAAATAAAAAATAATGGACCAGATATGGTAGCAAATTTCTGAGTTCAAGTTCAAGTGTATCCTGTTTTACAAAGAGAATTCCAGACCAGGCGGGTCAACATAGTGAGGCCATGTCTCAAATAAACAAGCAAATAAGTAAATTTTAAACTAAGATAAACTTGTGTCAACATGAGACAACCCAGCAGGCTGAGAAGGGAATCTCAATCCTGGTGTTATATAGATCAGATTGGCCTGGAGGCATGTCTTTGGGGAATTGCCTTGATTGTTAACTGCTGTAGCAGGGCCCAGCCCACTGTGGGCGACATCATTCTCTAAGCAGTGGGTAGTGGACTGTATAAGGTTAGGTTAGCATGATCTTGTGAGTGAGCCAGCAAGCAGTGTCCCTCACCGTCGCAGTTTCTGCTTCAAGCTACTGCTTGAGTTCCTATCCTGACTTCCCAGGATCTTGGACTATTGTGATGGCTAAAGTTATGTTTTAAGTTTAAATTAACGTGCTTAAGAGATCTAGAAAGCAAAAAATGCCTCTAACCTGTGAGCCGCACTTGCCGAATGCTGGGGGCTGCTGCTCATGTAAGATAACATGCCTCATATTTTGCCTCTGGAAACAAACTTCATTTCCCCAACTGCATAGACCATGCTTGATCACACATAGGCGGGTGCTATGTAGGCAGGAAGTATGTTCGCCCCCAATAGAATGAAGGCAGGAAGAGAGTAGCCTTATAGCTTTTGCTTTTATAAGTGTGCCATTCTCTGGGAGTCCTGGGTGTGGACTTGGCCAGTGTCCATCCACATTGTGGCCAGTATTTGATAAAGCTTACTTTAAATTTGGCTGAAAAATTTGTAGTACTGGTTAATTCTTACCTGGTGGGATTAACACAGTCTCTCTGACCGTTAGGTTTCAAACTTGGGACAAATGGCAGAAGTGACTATTTAACAAATCAAAGCAGATGCTGGCTGCCCGATCTACCTGCATTTTCAGTCCTAACCAGGCCTTCCTGGCCGATCTACCTGTCCTCCCTGCTCCGAACCCTCAAGCCCAGGCTGCTGGGCTCTTCTCCCCTATATAACCCAGCCATTTGGTTACTCACTCCTTTTGTGCCTTTGGCCTTCTGGCTGGTGCGCCTGGCTCCCTCTCTCCTCTCTCCCTCCTCTGCATCTCCTGACAAGGCCCAGCTCAATCTGGTCATGTTTACTCTGCACTTTCCCAGATGTCTCTGGCTCTGGCTCCGTTCTTCCTTTTATCTACAATAAACTTTCTCTTCTACCATACCTAGGAGCAGTCATGTCCTTTTCTTTTTATTTCTTTTTCTTTTTTTTCATTCACCAAACTACAAGATTACTCAGCCTGCAGTTGGGTTGAGTTTTAAAACTCCATGGGGAGCCCTTTGTATCTGTTCAGTAATGTTTTCAATAAACCTGGGATCAAGAGAGCAAGAAAGGGCCTTTACATGCTAGGCACTTTTCTTGGCTACTACTTTATGAAGCCCCACATGTTTACATATGAGGAGACTGGCCCTCAGAGGCTTTAAGTAACTTAAACATTTCTCCTTATAGAAGGTAAAGCTTTATGAAGCCCCACATGTTTACATATGAGGAGACTGGCCCTCAGAGGCTTTAAGTAACTTAAATGTTTCTCCTTATAGAAGGCAGAAGTGAGATTCTTCTGACTGTCAGGCCCTGGGTCTTTCCATAACAAAGGACAATCAGTCACGCCTTCTGTAGGTCAATAGCCTTAGAGGGACCACCTGGTTGGGGTAGTTTGTGGCTTAGAGCAAGGTTCTCAACCTTGAGAGCAAAATCTCAAGCTTTTTAAAATCCAGAAGGTGCTCCCTCCCCTCCCACACCCAGTTTTATAATCTTACTGTGGGAACCATGGGATTTGTGTTCTCTTTCCTTTTCTCTCTGACTGAGGGCAGGGTTTCACTCTGTATCCAAGACTGTCTTTGAACTTGAAGTACCACACCAATCTGGTGGTCTTTTTTTAAAGACAGGATCTCTCAAAGCACTGGGATTAAAGATATGTACCACCACACTCTGCCATGAGAGCTGATTCTTTTTTTTCTTTTTTTTTTTTCTTTTGTTTGAGACAGGGTTTCTCTGTGTAGCCCTGGCTGTCCTGGAACTCACTCTGTAGACCAGGCTGGCCTTGAACTCTGAGATCTGCCTGCCTCTGCCTACTGAGTGCATGGACCACCACTACCCACCTGGGAGTTGATATTTTTGACAAAGTTTTGATGCTGTTGGTACCAGACCTTGAGATCATCTGGCTTACAGTTAATATAGCTGTAGCAGTGGACAAGCATTTTCCTAATCACTTTCTAGTGATGGTGGATTGGAGAAGGTGATGGTGTTGCTTTTATGGATGAAGGCTAACCATTTCAAAGTGCCTTTAGAATAGATTCAATTGCTCTGAGGGCTCATAAAACCATGGCTTGTTTTGTTTTATATTTGTTTGTTTGTTTGTTTTTTTTTTCAATTGCTTATTAGGGTGGATGGGTGGGTATCGAACTTGAGGACTATTTGGGGGGGGGGATTGGTTCTCTTTTCTGCCATGTGGATTCTGGGGCTAGAACTCAGGCTTAGCAGCAAAAGTCCTTCTTTACAGAGCCATCCCAGCAGCCTAAAGCATGTTTTCTTGACATCTGGTTCCACAGCTAAGATTTTTACATTCACAGTATTTAGTCATAATTAATCTTCATTTACCCTGGCTCAGTATTTACAGGTTCGATTACTCCCTAAAATCTAGCTGTGACTGCCAAATCCATCCTCACAGGACTTTTGTGACCAGTCAGCGACAGTCACAGAGAAATGAGAAAATTGAGTCATCAGAGCACAGTAGTGCACTCTGGGGCCAGACAAAGTGAGGCTGTTCTGCTCTGTACTGGAGACAAGCACCCCTTTATTTGTACCATACTTTGTCCTTTCTTCTGTGTTTTTGGTTGATAATTATGAAGGTTTGTTTTTGGTTTTGGTTTTTTTTGTTTATTTGTTTGTCTGTGGATTGAACCAGGTCCTCACAAGCTCTCTTAAGATCTTTAAAATGATGCGCGCGCGTGCATGCGTGCGTGCGTGCGCGCGTGCGTGCGTGCGTGTGTGTGTGTGTGTGTGTGTATGTGTGTGTGTGTGTGTGTGAAGGTGTGGCTCAGTGGTAGCCAGTTGGGGTGTTACCATTCTGAAAAGGGCAAATATATTCTGAGGGACACCTGTGGCCCTCCCTTTGGCTATCAAATTACTGAGACAATAGGTCCCAAGAAATTGGAATTTCCCCAGGAGTCTCACGCTGAGAGAAGAAAAGGGCTGGGGCCCTAGTGCTAGCCAGGAAAGATTGCCTCCCAAATCATACAGTTGTGGCAACCGACAACCTAGTGGAGACCGGCCTGGCCTTCGGGAAAGACTGGAGTTGAGAGAGCGATGGTGGGTGGGTGATGAGTGGGACCACATTTGGCTCAGGATTACTTTGTTACCTCTTGCCAACTATTTGAACCTCATGTCAGGACCCTCGAAGATGGACTTGGGAGCACTGGCCACTGGACCTCTCTCTTCCTCTTGTAGGATGAGGCCATGCTGAAAAGTCTCCTTTTCACCGTTACTCTTTAGCTGCCTTATTTTTACAGGTGACAGAGCCCTGCTTGTTAGGGTGACCAGGGCCCAGGCTCTGACCCCAAAACTCTGGTAACAGAACGCCCTTATTCCATCCCTAGGAATTAAAAGTCTTTGAAGTAATGTTTAACATTTCTATTTTATTTTTGAGTAATTTATTCATTTATATTCACTTATTTGTATGTTGGTGTGCCTGCATATGTAGCTAGGCTTGGAGGTCAGAAGAGGATTCCCTGGGGTTGGAGTTACAGGCAATTGTAAGCTACTATTGTGAGTGCTAGGAAATGAGCCTAGGTCCTCTGCAAGAGCAGATGGTGCTCTCCACCACTGAGCCAGCTCTTAAGCTCCATGTACAGCATCTTTAAAAGCAAGAAAAGAACGTTACATGCCTAACAGAGAGAACACATATTAAACAATCTTCACTTAGCCATGACTTGTAGTGCTATGAAGCCATGTTAAAAAAAATCCAACAGTGGGGCTGGAGAGTGGCTCAGCGGTTAAGAGCACTGACTGCTCTTCCAGAGGTCCAGAGTTCAAATCCCAGCAACCACATGGTAGCTCACAACCATCTGTAATGGGATCCAATGCCCTCTTCTGGTGTGTCTGAAGACAGTGACAGTGTACTCGCATACATTAAATAAACAAATAAATAAATAAAATTTTAAAAAACCCAACAGCATATATTAAGTAAAATGCATTTAAATAAGAAATGCATGTAGCCAGGGCTGGGGATTTAGCTCAGTGGTAGAGCGCTTACCTAGGAAGCGCAAGGCCCCGGGTTCGGTCCCCAGCTCCGAAAAAAAGAACCAAAAAAAAAAAAGGGGGGGGGGAGCAGGGTAGAGAACTCTAGGTTCCCATCTTCATCAACGCCATCCACACATCCTTTGTGAATGCTGTCTGGTTTCTCAAGTTCATTTCACAAATAAGGAGGGAGGAGGGCAGTGCCTCCTGGCTGCTGTTTGACTTATTCCCGTCATAACCAGAATCCAGTAGACTCTGCCAATGGAGGGATGGGGCTAGCGTGACCATTAGAACAGCTAAACAGCAGGTTCTGTGTTTCAGGAGTGGTCTAGAATCCTCCCCTTTTGGTTTTGAGTTCTCTTGGAAGCAGGGGAACTTTTCAAAGACGTGAGGAAGGCAGGAAAGGAGTGTCATATCCACCGAGACAGAGAGCCAGACACACACTAGGAATCCGAATGAAAGGCCTCATGCTTGGCCACAGTGGTTAATAAAGAGCAGCCTATCCTCAGCTTGAGATGTGTGCTATGGAATCCAACCATCATCAGCATAAACATGGGAGGGTTAAGTTAAAAAGCCTGGGGAGAAGTTCTGCTCATATGGATGGGATAGAGGCAGGACTCCCTCAGGACAATAAAGATCACTGTCAACTAAAACGTGTGTGTGTGTGTGTGTGTGTGTGTGTGTGTGTGTGTGTGTTGTTTAAAAGCATGAATTTTGGTTGGGGATTTAGCTCAGAGGTAGAGCGCTTGCCTAGCAAGCCCAAGGCCCTGGGTTAGGTCCCCAGCTCTGGAAAAAAAGAAAAAGCATGAATTTTGAATGCATAAGCTGGTCTTCAAATTGTCACAGACTGAGGACTGGTTCTGAAAAGGTTCTTAACAGCTTTCCTCGGCTGCTGCAAGCTTCCATTTTCCTCCTGACGCTGCTGTGGAAGAGCCAAGAGAGCAGGTTCCTTCACTCTGTGCTGCAAGACTGCAAATCTCCCTTCTCTTGAAGCACACACTCGGCTGACAGCACCGTTGTCCTGCAATGATCTCGTCTGATCTCATGCTTAAGCTGCTTCGTGGCAACAGTTAGGTTTATTAATAGAAGACACTATGTTTGTATGTAATGGGCCTAGGAGAGTCTCTAGCAGCAGTCAGTAGTAAGTTGGGCTTGAAGAGTGAGTGATACACTTCTTCCCCAGTTTCAGGGGGATCTGATACTCTCTCTCGCACCAGGAACAGACATGGTTACAGAGACATACACATTCTGGTAGTAAATAATTACCGTGTTCACTATAGCAGAATAATTTTTTTTCTGCAGAGAGCAGAAAAAAACATTTATACATATAAAATCAAACAAAATTTCTTTTTGAGGAGGACAGGAGCTCACTGTGTAGTTCCAACTTTCCTGGAATTTACTATGTGCACCAGGCTGGACTTGAACTCAAAGAAATCCGCCTGCCTCTGCCTCCCAAGTGCTATGATTAAAGGTGTGTATCCCTAAGACCAGAATTTAAGGAAAAAAATATAAAAATTAGATATTTCACATATAATATATTATATAATTATATAACATTTAATATATTAATATATAAAAATTAAAACATTAATATGTATAAAATAATTAATATGTATAAAATAAAACATACATATTATACATTATATTATATATAATTTATATAAAATATACAGAAGAGCTGTGGCTGACAAAGACAATCAGAAGTCATGGGGGATGGGAGTAGGGATGGAGAAAGTGCTAGACTTCCTCACCAGCCTGAGCTGGTTATGCTATGCTGCCTGAGGAAACAGGAAGGAAAAAGCATTTGTTGTGGCTCTAAGAGGGTAATTACAAAAGCAGGTGTTAAGCAGGAAGAACCAGAAAAACACTTCTTGAACCCCATTTAGAAGCTGGAGAAAAAAAAATGCCTGGGCAGTTTCAAAGGCTGTAGTTTTAGAAGTATAGCTGACAGCAGGCACAAGAGACAAGGACTCTGCAGACCTGAGGGGACAGAAGCTGAGGGGACACTGTGATACTGGATCCTAGTCTCTCATGAATCCCTAGTGATGCTCTGGCCTTGGCTTTGGCTCAGACGCTGAAAGAGGAGCCAAGAAAACAAGCCAAGAGGAAAGCTAAGCCTTGTAGGGGTTCAATTTCAGAGTGACCCTAGCCAACGGCCAACCTGAAACTACCTTTCTCAAACCATTACCACTACAAGGCGCTGTAGCCAGAGATGCCCATTTGATGCTCAGGTGACAGCTTCCTGTCTCTCTTATAAACTGCTCACCCATCCCTCTTTCCAGAGGCCCCTCAAAACTGTCTTACAGATTTAACGTGGAGTAGGTTGCCAAAGGAGTCTATTTGGCGTTCTTTCACTGGTCTACTCTTATATTTCTGATTCAGTATTCTTTTCTGTTTTAGGGGAAAAAAGTGTGTGTGTGTGTGTGTGTGTGTGTGTGTGTGTGCATAAATATATATAGTGCTTACCATTTTACTCATTTTAGAACATACATTTAGTGGCATTAAGAACATTCAACATGGGGTTGGAGATTTAGCTCAGTGGTACAGCGCTTGCCTAGCAAGTGAAAGGCCCTGGGTTCGGTCCCCAGCTCTGAAAAAAAAAAAAAAAAAAAAAAAAAAAAAAAAAAAAAAAAAAAAAAAAGAACATTCAACATGTTGTGTAATCATTACCGATATCCTTTTTCATGACTCAGAATAAAAGCTTGGTGCCCATTAAACAGTAAGACACCAGCTCTGGGTAACCTGTCATTTCCCTTCTGTCTCTCTGAATTTGCCTTTTTTACTTGGGATAAGAGGAATTTATCCCTTTTAAAGGTTGAACAATATCCCATTGTGTGCCTATGCCACATTTTATTTATTCAGTCATGTAGTGATAGACGCTTGTATTGTTCACCTATCTTGAACACCGTTGCTATAAACATTAGTCCATAGGTAATCTGTTCGAGTCTCTGTTTTCAGGTCTTTTGGGTACACACCGAGGAGTAAAGCTGCTAGATGGTAGGATCATTCTGTTTACCGTTTTGTAGACTGGCCTAACTGTTTTCTACAGCTGTATCCTTTTACATCCCCATGAACGGTGCACACAACCTCCAGTTTCTCAGTCTTTACCAACATCCCGGTGTGTTTGTTTGCTTAGTCGTTGTTATCCTAAGAGCTGTGAAGTAGTATCTGGTATTTTAAATTTTTAATTATTTTTAAATTGTTTTTAATGTGTATAAATGTTTTGCCTGCATGTGTATACATACACCACATATGTGTTTGGTGCTTGTGAAGTCAGAAAAGGACTTTAGTTCCCCTGGAACTGGAGTTGTGAATGCTATAAGCTACCATGTGGGTGCTTGGAATGGAACCCAGGTTCTCAGAGATCAACTCATGCTTTTAACTGCTGCGTCATCTCTCCAGCCCTTTTGTAGATTTTTTTTTTAAACGATGCCTTTTTTTTTTTTTTGGTTCTTTTTTTCGGAGCTGGGGACCGAACCTAGGGCCTTGCGCTTCCTAGGCAAGCGCTCTACCACTGAGCTAAATCCCCAACCCCAAAACGATGCCTTAATGTTAAGGTTTCTGTGCATCGGTGTTTGATTGGCTGTATGTGTATGCACCGCAGAAGTCAGAAGAGGGCATTAGAGGGCACTTCCACCCTGGAAGTGGAGTTACAGGGGCCTGTGAGATACCAGGTGGGTGATGGGAACCGAACCTGCGTTCTCTGCAAGAGCAGCAAGTGCCCTTAACCAATGAGCCACCTCTCCAGCCCCCCAATGTGTTATGTTAAGTGTGTACAGTGTGTGCATATTCGTGTGCATTTGTGCATGTGTGTATGTGGACAGGTGTGTGTAGAAGCCAGGGGACAACCTAAGGTGTCATGTTCTTGAATTGCATCTACTTTTTTCTTTTCTCCTTTGAAACAGGGTTTCTCCGTGTAGCCCTGGCTGTCCTGGAACTCACTCTGCAGACCAGGCTGGCCTCTAACTCACAGAGATAATGTGCCTCTGCCTCCCAGAGTGCTGGGATTAAAGGAATGTACCCCACCCCACCCCATCCCCCACCGACTGACATCAACTACTTTCGAAATAAAGTTTCTCACTGGCTTGGAGCTCACTGTTTTGGATAGTTGGCCTGCGAGCCTGGGGTCTTATGTCTCCCTCCCAGTGCTGGGATTACAAACTCACTGGCCTGGCATTTTTTCACGGATCCTAGAGGCCTAAGTCACTACTTCACACTTGACCTGAAGGCTAGCGTGCTTCTCATTGCAGTTTTTATTTGCATTCCCCTACTGACTTGTACCGATGTGCCTGTTTTCATTCGATTATAATCATATACTTGGTGTGTGTATCTTCTTCAGAGAAACAATGTTTGTGGCCAGGCATGAGGGCCACAAGTTCTAGCACTCAGGAGAGTGAGGCAGGAGGGTTGCGTTTGGCTGAGCTACTTAGGTTCACATTGAAGCAGGCGATTTAGTGAAACCTTACATCAAAATAAAAATTGAGTTGCTGGGCATGGTGGTACTCAGCATTAATCCCAGCACTCAGGATGCAGAGGGAAGCGGATCTTTGTGAATCGGAAGGCGCCTGCCTGGTCTCTATAGTGAGTTCCAGGCCACCCAGGGCTATGCAATAAGACTCTGTCTCAAACACAGGCACGCCCACAGACGCATAATCTCACATAAGGAAGGGCGCTAGGGTTGTGGCTCAGCCATTGAATGCTTGAGAAAGACTAGGAGAGGGAGAGAGGAGGGGAAGAATGGAGGGAGGGAGGGCAAGCGAGTTAAAGTCCTTTGCCCCTTTTAAACTCAGGTTTAAACTACCAAACAGGTCATCACCTCCGGTAGCCCCACTGCTCAAAAGTTTTCAATTTTCATGAAATCAGTTTACTTATTTTTTTTTCTTTTATTGTGTTTGCTTGCAAGAGATGTGAACCTAATCTCCTAAAGATTTTATAGGTTTAGATCTGTTTATATTTTGTTCCAGTTTGATTTTATATATATATATATATATATATACACATATATATATATATGCATACACACACACACACACACACATTTCCACAATGAACAGTAATGATTTAAGTTTATTCTTTTGCATATGAATCTCAAGTTTCCCAGGACTGTTTGTTGAAAGGCTAGACCCCTCCTCCTAGCCTTATTTTCTTTAATCTTTATGTTTTTAGTTTCCCGATTAGGAATCACACAAAACTCCCCTTTTCTCATGAAAAGGAAGAGAAAAGGCAGGCATCAGCACCCTCAATCTCTTTCAAGCACACAGCCCCTAAACACCAAAGCCCTCCTCCCAGCAGGCCCCACATCTGAAAGCTTCCATGGCCCTTAGTGCGCCCCCGCTGATGACTAAGCTCTTGGACACATTGCAGGTCTGAAACGTAGATGGGGGAAGGGCTACCTATTGCATCTTCCCAGGGTGTGAGTCAGCTGGGCAGGCTTGCAGAGGCTCCATGAGGTCTCCTGCAGAAGGGCCTTCCTCTACTAGTGAGGGGGCAGCCCAAGTCACTTCTGTCAGTGACTTCTCTTACGGGTTCTACATCCTGGATTTTGTTCATTTTGTTGTTTGTCGTTTGGCAGTGCTTGGAGAGAAGATCTTTTATGGCTTGGGATGGAGGCAACATAGCTAATTATAGACCTTGCCTTTATCTTGCATTTCCCAGTCTTTATTAGTATAAACTAAATTTCTTTTTTTTCTATAAACATTTCCTCATAGAAATGAACAATGACAGGTGAAACCGAACCAAACCAAAAAAAGAACAACACTACCATCCTTCCAAGTTGGGACTGGCAGCATAGGCCTGACCCCATCTCCTTGGGAGGGTGAGGTGAGAACACCACCAGATCCCAGAAGTTTAGAACCAGCCTAGGCTCCATAGAGAAACTTTCCACCAATGTAAATGATACATAATTAGATGGCAGGGCAGATGACATTCAGAGGGCACATTTCCCTTTAGAAAAACACAAGTCATGACTGTAAGATTTCCCCTCTGTGTTCTTCCTTTTCCCTCCTGAGACTATCTTTCTCCCCTATTGTTTCATGTAAAAATCAGTTACAGTTTGTTTGTTTGTTTGTTGTTTGTTTTTGAGACAAGTTCTCTCTATGTAGCCCCAACTGTCCTGGAATTGGCTCTGTAGTGCAGGCTGACCTATGGTTTTCACTACTGCAGAGGCTAACGACTGTGGAGGGTTCCTAGTTTGGGATGTCTGGTCTAGACCAGCATGGAGAGTCATCTCTTCAGCAGGTCAGGAGAAAGATGCAAAGGAAAATTTCTTCTCAATCCAGCGTCGTGTATACACTTGCTCACGCATGCGTGTGCACACTCACAGGGATACACAAGAATATCCAGCTGATACTGGCTTTCAAAACCAATACAGGTTAGAGCTGGGGGAGGGGGGAAGTTAGCACTTTCATTAAGTATGTCTAGTTAGCATGCCTGAGGCTCAGGGCTGAATTTTCAGCCCTGTAAAAGTTATCATGAGGGTCAATGAGATGAAGTAGGCCATTGGTTGCAAAAGAATACAGAGAAGGGTTGTAGTATGGCTTCAGTCTGAGTTTTAATGGCAGCTGCGTGACTGTTCTCATTCATTAGATCAGAGAGTTATACTTTAAAACACGTTAAAATGAGCCTGGCGTGGGGCTGCACACCTTTGATCCCAGAAGTTAGGAGACAGAGGTAGGTGGATCTCTGAGGCCACCTGGTCTACAGAGTGAGATTCAGGGCAGCCAGGACCAACACAAAGAAACACTGTCTCAAAAAACACCACACACACACACACACACACACACACACACACACACACACACACACACATACCACCACTACCACCATCACCACCATCACCACCACCACCACCACCACCAAGAACACTTTAAAATGCTTTATTTATCTATTTGTGTGTGTGTGTGTGTGTGTGTGTGTGTGTGTGTGTGTGTGTGGTGTGAGGGTGGGCACACTCATGTCACAGAGCACATGAGGAGATCAGAGAGCAACTTTTATTGATCAGTTCTCACCTTGCCCCTTGTTTGAGAGGCAGGGTCCCTCTTGATTTTATAGCTTTGCTGTGTATTCCAAGCTAGTTGTCCCATCTCTGCCTCCCACGTCACTGTCGGAGTGCTGGGATCCCAGATGTGTACTACCACACGCAGCTTTTTACATTGCTTCAAAGGGATTGAACCCAGGTCATCAGGACTGCTTTTCCTTGCCAGTCCATCTCTCTGACTAGGGAGTTACACTTAAATTCGTAGTTTATTATCATATACTGTGTTACTCAGTAACTCGGATTATTTAAATAACAGAATTCTAGAAAATTCTTTGAAACCTATTACACTCTGCAAAGGACTCTCTTATGCCCACAGTCTTTTGCCTGTACACTCAAGAGATGCAAAACCCAGTTCCTGAAAAGTCTACATACATTTTGTGACAGAAAGGTACAAAGGAAATGACTAGTTAGTCCAATAAACTCCTCAGCAGTGGTCATTCGGAGGAGAGAGAGAGCTATGGAGGCAGATATGAAAGCTATGGTCAATGCTCTTCTTCATAATAAGTTCAAAGATGAGCTTTTCTCTCCCTAATGGCCTCTCAAGAGTTTATTTATATTACTCAGTCATATGTGATTAAAGTAAATTCTGTACACTACTTATAGATTCTTAATGTTCAGTATTAGTGTTTTGAAATTGAAGACGATTCCACTGAATGTACTGTGCTTAATTAATCTCCACAGCCAGGTTCACTCTCTGTGAATTAGGAAATTCCTTAACAATAGAAACAATAGTATCATTTTCCCAATGTCCGTATGTGGGACCAATTGACGATCTGGAAGAGAGGGTGAATTTACGGTCTTAGGATGGTAGAGTGGTTGGGGGCATAGCTCAGTGGAGGAGCGCATGAGGACCATGTTTTGATCCTCATCCCAAATGAGAAAATATATACAAGTTTCCCAGTGCCAATCTGCCTTAGCAGATAAAAGTGTGCAGTCTGTTGTTCTCCTGTTTTTGTTTGTCGAGATGGGCTCTTACACTGTAACCAGGTTGGACTGGAACGATGCAGCGCAGGCTGGTTTTGGACTTACAACTCCTCCTGCCTTATCCATTCTGTTGTTGTCATTTAGGCAAAGTCATGCTAACTTGCCCAGGCTGTCCTAGAACTTCATATGTAGCCCAGGCTGACCTCAAACTCAAGATTTCATCTGTCTCAGCTTCCAGAGAGCTAAGAGGCACGTATCTCCACACTTGGTAGAGTACATGCTTTAAGACGGTGATATTCTTTATGTTGTAGTCTTATTTTTCTCCAACAACCTAGGACAGGTTGAAAAATCAGATTAACTATGAGAAAGGACCAAGCAAAAAAGTTAGGCCTTGATGAGAAAACAGCCTGTTATACTGTCTTTGTTCACAGGGTCATGAAAAGGTAGTTCAGAATGACCAAAGAGGAATTTAAAGCCCCTCTCTTACGGCCCAGCCAATTTTATTCTATTTCTTTTCTTTTTATTTCTGGTTTGTCTTTTTTTTTTTTTTTAAAGTCAGGGTTTCACTGTAGCCCCTGCCACCCTGGAACTCGATCTACAGACCAGGCTGGTCTCAAACTCAGAGATCTGCCTGCCTCTGCCTCCCAAGGGCTGGGAATAAAGGTGGGTACCACCACTGCTGGCTTGGCAAGCACACTATCACTTAACATACAATCACTGAGCTATACTCCGTATGTGTTTCCTACCATTCTTTTAAAAAATGTATATGAGTGTGTCACACTTTTATTTTTAGGTGTACAAAACTGTGTAGTTATTTATGACTTTTAGCTCCCCCACCACACACACACACAGAGCCAGAGAGAGAGAGCAGAGGGACACACACACACACACATACAGAGAGAGACAGAGAGAGACAGAGACAGAGAGAGACAGAGAGACTTCTGGCTATCTCAGAATTCATTAGGTAGATCAGGCTGGCCTCGAACTCAGAGATCCACCTTTCTCTGCCTCTCAAGAGGTAGGATTAGAGATGTGCGTCACCAAACCACACCTGGATATTTTATGTGATTTTTAATTTCTTTTCTTTTTATCCTGTATAGTATGCAGGTTCTCAGGTGTACAAAGCTAGTACTGTGCCACTGATCTACACCTCAGCCCATTCTAACTCTTAAAGCGTGGTAGCTTCTTTTTAAGGATTACCAATCTGGACAGATAAGCTCTTAACATTACACAGTATTCCACTGGTTTCTTTTGTCGAACCCACAGCTCTCCGTGCAACCATACACCTTCTCCCACTTTCTTTTCTGGAGAAGGAAGGAAGGAAGGAGGGAAGGAAGGAAGGAAGGAAAGAAGGAAGGAAGGAAGGAAGGAAGGAAGGAAGGAAGGAAGGAAGGAAGGAAGGAAACTTGAGTAAGATAGATGGGTAATCTGAGACTAGAAGCAGATAATTTGACTCTAGAGTAACCTAGCCAGTGATTGAGGTTGACTAGTAGATTCTCTTAGGTGCAGAGAGAGCCTCCATCTAGACCAGTGGTCCTCACCCTTCTTAAAGTGACCCTTTAATACAGTTTCTTATGTTGTGGTGACTCCCCATCCCCACCATAACATTATTTTTGTTGCTACTTCATAACTAGCATTTGCTACTGAGTGGTGTCTCAGTTCCTACGACCATTGGAAATATTGTTTTCTGGTGGTCACGACCCACAGGATAAGAACCAGTGGTCTAGACTCACCCAAGGCATTAGATGGTGAATGATCCTAGTCCTCTTATATTTCCTGGTACAGGGGAACTTGCTCTGGCTTTGTTGTTCCCTCTGCCCTGTTCTCTGGGTTTCAGAGCCTTATGTATTCTAAGGACACACTGATCTACTGAGCTGCATCCTCAGCCCCAGGCTTGCAGAAGCTCGCTGTACTGAGGAAATAGCAAGGCGCTCTTTTCACTCTTCGTATGATACATAGTAAGGATCATGTCTAGGGTAGAAATCCTGCGAGCTCAACTCACTGTCTTCCTGTCTCAGCCCCCGGAATTACCTACCACCATATCTGGGGTTGAATCTATATTCTTTCAGGAAATAAGTACACAGATTTTTTTCCATTGTCTCCCAAAGATACATTTGACTCTTTCTCTACCGAGCAAAGAAAGCCAAAGTTAAAGAACCACCATTCTACAGTATAGTGTTCTGTTCTGGTTATCATTTTTTTTTTTTAGAAGTTCCTACATGAGTACACTATGTTTGCATAATTCCGACTCCCCCTCAGCTCCTCCTGTGACCCTTTAACTACCCCCTCTCAAATTCATGGCTTCTTATACACATATACCAAGTTCAGTTAGTGTTACCCATATATGCACATGTTCAGGTGTGACCACGCTTAGGATTGAGATCTTACTTAATCCTGGAAAAAAAAACAAAAACAAAAACAAAAACACAAGCAAAATGCAACTGGCTCTCCCTCCCTCAGCAGCTATTGACAACTTCTGGATCTTTATCTCAGGTTGGATCTTGTGACACTCCTTGCTGTCTGAAGGCTTTTTAAAAAAGGAAGTTACTGATCAAGCTTGCAGCAGGTATCCCCCAAGAAGACAAAAGGAATCATGTCCTATGAAAGTTCAGAAACCCAGGACACAGCACAGACAAGGAAATTTGTGTTGGGACATGACATTCTTCAGGTACCTAAAGGTAGATTGGACCTATCCTGTGTGCTTTCAAAGGGCTGAAGAGTGTAAGTCACACAGAGATGGATTTCGATTTAATGTTAGTAGAACCTGGCTAGTGGTTAAGGTTGCCCTAAGTTGCAACGAGTATTGTGTGAGCCTATGATCTCCTTTTTACAAAAAGAATGCTTGGGGGTTTCACGAGCTAGCTCAGTGGATATAAAGGCACTCGTCACTAAGCCAGATGACCTGGGTTCCATTCCCCCAGCCTCATATAGGGAGTTGTTACCTCCATAGTTGTGTCTGTGCTTGGAGGACTGCAGGGTTACACACAAAATGAAAGAATGCACTAGTAATAATAAATGTTTAGGTAGAAGCAGAGGTCACTGACACAAAGGATAACCTCCAGGTTGGACGCTAAGATGAAAAAAAGGGTCCTTTCAACACAGAGTCTGTCATTCCGAGAGTATATTACAAGGACGATTCAGAACAAACAAAAAATACCTGTTACCTGTAGTGCCAGTGTATGCAGTTCGGGGACTTTGTAAGTCTTTTCTTGAACTGACTACTTAGAAATAAAATCGGTGTGGCAAAAGTTTCATACAGAGACTCCACACTGTGAGCGTGCACGCTCTGTGACCATGTTGCTTGGCTTTTCCACCAGCAGATGCCACTTTTCTCCTCAGCGATACTGACACTGACTACAACTATTTTTCCCACGAGTGAAAAAAAAAAAAAAAACAAAAAACGCTTCTCCACGGTCATTTTCGTTTACAGTTCTCTCATTAGTCCTGAAGTCAAGCGCTTTGTACAGGCATCTGTATAATGGGTTTTAGCTGGGTGCCAACTATTTTGTGTGTCAAAAAATATTTTAAAATGTAATTCATCTGCCTTTACTTTTTAACCTTTCCTGAGGAAACTTTAAAAATAAAAACAGCAACAACAAACAAAACAGCAACAACAGGAAGAGCCATTTCGATCCAGCAGTGGTAGCACACACTTTTAATCCTAGTACTTGGGAGTCAGAGGCAGGCAAATTTTGAGTTCAAGGCCAGCCTGCTCTACAGAGTAAGTTCCAGGAAAGCCAGAGCCACACAGAAAAGCCCTATCTCCCAAAACATAAATCAAACAAATAAACAACAACAACAAAGCAAAAAAAGGACTTCGTGTTTGGGTATTTTTGCCTACCAGTGTGTATGTCTGTGAACCACATGAATGCTCGTTGGCCACACGGGCCAGAGGAGGGTGAGACAGATGACTGAGCTGCCATGTGGATGCTGGGAATCGAATCGAGGTTCTTTGGAAGACCATTGCTCCTGTCCTTTCAGCTCTTTCTCCAGCCCGACATGAATGTTGATACCATTGCACCAAGTCAGTCCATCACTTGCTTTATGTAGACGCATAGGTCACTGACACAAAGGATAACCTCCAGGTTGGACGCTAGGATGAGAGACGCTATAGGGATGGTTTAGGCTTTGCAGGCTTGTCAGCTGATTGAACCTGTCGATTTACAGTATCAGTTCCTTTAAGCTGTACAGTAAAGGCAGCCTTTGTCATGGAAACCTTTTCCGGATTAATTCACATCTGCTTCTTGCAAAGCTCCCAGGGCTACCGGCAGCAATTCAAAACATGCTTTCTCCCAAAAGGCTAATTACAGGACAGTACGCGTGCTGTTTGCCGGTGACTTGGTTTGTAACCAGGTTATTCTAGTTGAGAAGAGTTTCTGATGATTAATTTAAGAAAACCATTGTATAATAGCACACTTCTCATAAAGGACCTTTAAAAATGCTTTCTCTCACTCCAGCGTGGTAGCCCACAATTGTCATGCCGAAGAAGACTGAGGCAGGAGGATTGTTACAAGTAAGAGGCCAGCCAGGACTACATAGTAAATCCCAGGCCAGCCTAGGACACATAAGATGTTAACTCAAAAAATAAATTTTTTTTTTTCCAGAGCTGGGGACCAAACCCAGGGCCTTGCACTTCCTAGGCAAGCGCTCTACCACTGAGCTAAATCCCCAACCCCTAAAAAATAAATTTTTGCAAGTATTTCATGCAATACATTTATACTGAAGATTGTTCTTTTTTATGTTTAATTAAAATTGAACTGGGCATCCAATATTTTATCTGCTGTGTGACAAGTGCTACCATATAGATAATAAAGGCATAGATTGTCTTATTTCTTGCAAAGCTTTTCAAAGTTACAGATGCCTGTAAAATCTAAATCAATGAGGAAAATATGATTCTGATTTTGTTTTTGCAATCACCTGACTTCAGAAAGAAAGACTACTAGATGTTCAACCCAGGACTACTAAACTGATGTAATCCATGTTAGCAATTGTTTGCTGGATGCCTTGTCGATAAGAACAAAGAAGTATTCATCTGTGATTACCAGTGTGGACCTGTGCCCTCTTAAGTTGGTGCCTGTGTTGGCCTAAGGGTGACCAGTTTGAATACAGTTCATAGCAGTGGGTGAAATGAAAAAGAGTAAGTCTTGAGAACCTCCACTCCAGGAGTTGAAAACCTGAGGGAGAAATCAGATACTTAATTTTACTTGATTTCATGTTGCTTTGTCTAATTAATTATTTAATAGTTGGTGCTGAGGATCGGATCTAGAGCCTGATGTAAACTAATGTATGCTCTTCTACTGAGCTCCATCCTTTCGAAAAAGGAGCAAAGCAAAAAAGTTTTTGCTATATAACAAATTTGCATGCACACACACACACCACACACACACACACACACACACCACACCCATACACACACACCACACACACACACCACACACACACACACACACACACCACACACCCATACACATACACCACACACACACACCACACACACTCACACATACCACACACCACACACATACCACACACCACACACATACACACACCACACACACTCAACACCACACACACACACACACCACACACTCACACATACCACACACCACACACACATACACACACACCACACACACTCACACATACCACACACACACCACACACACATACACACACACCACACACACTCACACATACCACACACACACCACACACACCACACACACACCACACACACACTCAAACAGCACACACACACTCACACATACCACACACACATCACACACACACTCACACACCACACACAAACCACACACACACCACACACACTCACACACCACACACACACACCACACACACTCACACATACCACACACACACCACACACACAGTCACACACACCACACACACACACCACACACACTCACACATACCACACACACACTCACACAGCACACACACACTCACACATACCACACACACACCACACACACATTCACACACACCACACACACACACCACACATACTCACACATACCACACACACCACACACACACTCACACACCACACACACCACACACACACACACCACACACACACCACACACACACTCACACACCACACACACCACACACACATCACACACACACACACATCACACACACACACACACACACACACACACACACACACACACACACGTGCATTAGCCCTGGAGGGATTCACTGATGGGGAGGGGTATATTGTTTAGGAGTTTTGTTTTGTCAAGATCTGAGAAAGTCTTCTTAGCTTTTCTCTCAAGGACGTGACAAACTGAAAATACCCTTTAGACCCTGTGCATTAAATCAAGATGGGTAGCATTTGTGCTTGTATAATATAAGAAAAATTTCCCTGCTGTCTGCAAAGAGAACTGATTTTGGGCTGGAGAGAGGGCTCTGCAGTTAAGAGCACTGACTGCTCTTTCAGAGGTCCTGAGTTCAATTCCTAGCGACCACATGGTGGCTCACAGCTATCTGTAATGAGATCTGATGCCCTCTTCTGGTGTGTCTGAAGACATCTACAGTGTATTTATAATAAATAAATAAATAAATAAATAAATAAATAAATAAATAAATAAATAAATAAATCTTTAAAAAAAGGAGAGAGAGAACTGATTTTTCCACCACCAACTACCGGAACTGTCTTCCCCCGGAGGGTCATCCAGCCCTTGTTTTGCTCACACTGCTGCAATGGAATTAAAACTCATCCATTCTTTTCAACATCATCACTCCTAAACAGCAGCCTCTCTCCTGCTTCCCAGTATTGCTTTCTAGAAATCAACAAACCAAAAGTTTTCCTCGCTTTTTGAGTTTAGACTATGACTAATAGCTGAACAGCAGTTTGCACTGAAGAATTCTTGAAGCCATAACACTGCCTGGCATTGAGTTCCTCTCCAGGAGTGATTTAGCAAAGGAGTCAAGAGGTTATGCCCATCTCTGGCAGCAGGCAGCATCCATGCAGTCCAGGATATAAAGGCGGACTTGGTCTTCTGTGAGTTTAATGCCAGCCTTGTCTACAGAGCCAGTTCTAGGACAGCCAGTGCTACATAATAGAGAGACCCTATCTGAAAAAACAAACAAACAAACAAACAAACAAACAAACAGAAACAATCCTCGAAATCAAAACCAAACCAAACAAAAACCTAGGAACCAATCAGCCTTTCGTGTACATCCACATATAGGTCTCTTTCTGGGGAAGCACACCTAAGACGTACATTGTTGGAGTACCTCTTAAGTAACCATTCACATTCTTAGAATGAATTTCAAGGTTTGTCCAGGCTGGCTTTTTTTACTGCTTAGTAGAAATGAGAGCTCCTTTACCCCCTTTCCAGACTGAAGTGTGAACATTACAAAGGCAGGAGAATGTGTGGTTTCTGGACTGAGAATAGACATTTCCTGTTGCTTTAAGTTAGATGAGCAGACTGGAAGGTGCCTGTACCTAATCTTCCCTTTCCTCTGTGAAATGCAGACCCAGGGAGACCTGCAGATTTTTAAATGCCCTTGAGCTGACCCAAGCCTGACAAAGTAGACACCATGACAGTGAAGGGGTCCTATGAACCAATTTCACCCTCTGCAAGGAGTAACCACTTCCTCTTTCCTCCTTCCTCTAAGCTTCTCATTTATCCTCCTAACTAGATACTCCTGCAAGACTAAAAGCTGCTCTTAAGAACCTTGGGTGTGGAGTTGACACCTCTGATTCATGATAACTTAACCCTGTGGAATTTGACTAATATCTCTCAGCTGTCATTCATTCATCTCTATTCATGGCTTTGTCTGATACTCAGCTTAGTTGCAAAATAGGAACAAGGGAAATTCCCACCCCTAGTGAGGGGGATGGAGGTTTGTTTCTCTATATACTGTGCATTGTCCTGTATACCACATTAGCTTCTTAAATTTCACAATAACCAAAGGTATATAAAACCTGCTTTTTTCTCTTTCTGAACCCATGAAACACCAGAGTTCAATCAAAGAGTTATATAATTTGTTTCTATGTGTGTGCTTTTGCTGTATCAGGGCTCTGGCACAGGAAGGCCATATTCAGAACAGCATGCATTCTACTGAGCTACATTTCCAGTCCATAATTTAGCCCTTTGAGATGTGTAACCTCCTCTTCTACAGAAGTTAAAGTTAGTGCACTTGGGCATGTGCAGCAGTGTCTTTGGTTAATTCTAATATTGCCAGTGTTAGTATTGGTAGAATTTTGTTCAGTAATGATCCAAATGGTTTTATTCCTAAGTGCTATCCTAACGCTATCCTAACACTATGTGTGGGTCAGAAGAAGTTTCTGAAATTGGCATGGTCTGTGAGCAACTACTCAACAGCTTTGTTGTTTCATTGACTAATTGATCCACTAATTAATTAAAGAGGGCCTTTAGTGCCTGCAACGTACAGAAAGCATTACAGAGGATGCTAGGGCACAAACTCTGAGGGCAAATTAGCTGAGTCTGAATAGAGGCTCCTGTCTTAAACAACACATTGGCTTTATTTTATTTCATTGTATGTGTATGAATATTTTGCCTGTCTGCACACCACTTGCACACTCAGTGTTCATAGATGTCAGAAGAGGGCATCAGGGTACCTGGAGCTGGAGGTACAGATACTTGTGAGTCACCATGTGAGTGCTGGGAATCAAACTGAGGTCTATTAGAAAAGCAATCAATCAATGCTCTTAACCTCTGAGCCATCTCTCCATATTAATCTTTTTTACTCCTTAGGGTTTTGCTCATAAAGTGAAGATTAAAAAACTTACTTCCTGGGAAGTAGTTGTGAAGTTCAAATAAGCCTGTTTGTGTTAAGATCTTGACATATAAGTAACTGTTTGATCAATGGTAGGTGTTATTTTACAGAACAAAGGGACAGGAGAATATAACATATCACATAAATAAAAAAAAACTACATTTTAGAAGGTGATCTATGACACAGAGGTAAAAATAATGGATAATGACATTTGAGGGAAGAAAAGATTATTTCTTGTAAAGAAGTCAGAGGGATTTCTTGAATGACGTCTTGAAGTTGGTATCCATACTCTCCGGCTTTAACCCTGCACAAAGTGAGCTTTTGTAAATCAGTGAACACAAGCCAAGTTTAAAATAAGGCCAAGCAGAGTTGCAGATGGCAGAAATGAGACAAAAATTATCCACAGGAAAGTCAAAGGGAACGGGGAAAGGAGGGAAAGAAAGTAAAAGGGGAAGAGACTCTCTGCGAGCCACAGCCCGGAAGCTGCCATGAACTGTGCCGTACTCTAAATCAGGCATATGCCAGGCTCATTCAGCCACCGGGTACATTAACACTGCTCTCACTGACTTTTATTGCCTGTAAGTTATCAGTGGCAAGAGATTGTGTCATCATAACAAATGCGTGGATGGGCAGGAGGGAGAGGCGTGAATCGACAGACTGAACAAGAATGTAAGGGAGTACAAATACGGTGAGAAAGGAAACAGATCAGCATTCTTAGCTACCTAAATGCCAGTGCGTCAAACGTTCATGCCGAGTGCACTCTTCCACCCACTTCTACTGAGTCACTTGCTGGTTTGTGTGGACCAGAGGGAACTTGATAACCGAAGCGCCAGAGAAAGGAAAAGCTCTATTGGGAATTATAGTCACGAATAACAGTTTGGGTGGAAGGCATTATAGAGAGCAATGAGCAAATCAGTGTAGTAAACATCCATGCTATAGTTTAACCTTTAAGTCTTACCACCGTGCACAGCAATTATGCTCAAAATTATATCTGTTTTCTTAGTAAAGCTAAATGGGAAAAGTCATGTGCATAAGTGTGGTCTTAAAGTCAATGATTATTAGGTTATTTACAATGACTAGGTATTCCTACTTGAAATGACATGCTGACAGGTCATGGTCACATTACATATATTAAGGAAGTTGTGCCTATTGTCATGTGACTAAAGTTTCAGGGCTTAGTAAATAACAGTAAGCAACAATGATAAAACTGTTTCATAACCACCCGTATAGAAATATCCTAATTTCTTTTTATAGAAACAAAAATAAACATTGTGATTTACTGGCCTTTTAAAAATTCACCACTGTATAATTAAGTCCCTTTGTGCTATATAAAGTTTTCTCTGGTAAAGCAACAACTGAGAAAATTATATCAGTAGCTTCAAGAAGTACAAGAAAAATGCACTTCACAGTTACTTCTTCACTTGCTGAGATTAGATTTATGACTGGAGATAAACCACTAATTAAATGTACTAAAACAGACTTACCATTAATATAGCGAACTACTGATTTTCTAAAACAGTAGAGCACTAATATTTCAGTATTCTCTCTGTCCCTTCTGCACTTATATTTTAAAATGTTAACAACCTGCCTTCTTTATGAAATCTAACAACCATAGGTTTCAAACAAACTCTAAAACTTATATGGTAGCTTTCGGGGCCAGCGAGAGAGAGAGAGAGAGAGAGAGAGAGAGAGAGAGAGAGAGAGAGAGAGAGAGAGAGAGAGAGAGAGAGAAGCGGGGGGGGGGAGAGTACTAACTTCTTTTTAAACGTTTCTGATAAGTTAATATCAATTGTATAGCAAGACTTCTCTATGCGGAGTTTATCTAGATACACTGAGTCAACGAATCTTCTGTCTAGCTGCTTCCAAATCACTGCTCCTCTCATAGGGTCTTGGACTAAGAAAACGCGCTTCAGAGCTCGTTCCAGTCCCGGGCTGAGGCTGCAGCGTATTCACGCTCCGGTGCGGTTGCGTACGTTTAAGCGCTTCCCGCTCTCACCGGTTGGGTTAAGACTTGTAACTGCCATCTGGCTCAGAAATTTGATTTCCTTCTCTGTCTGGTGCCCCCTGGTGCTCATTACAACTATAATCTTACGTAGTAGCAAAGGTGGTCCAGGAAGCACTAGGGATATTTTGAAGAGAAGAATTCCATTACTGTAACTGCACGGATCTAGGTTTCCCTAGTTCCGCGTCTTGGTGTTATTCACATATGTATACATATGCTAAAGGGGATGCTTTACTGAGCCACCGAGGGGGAGTATAACAAAACAAAAGGAAAATAAATTTTACTCAAATATAGAGGCGAAAGTCAACTATGTCCTCTCAAATTTGTAATCAAAGATCAAAGACGTAGACTACTTTCGAACTCGACCTCCTCCTTTGCCTGTCACCCGCCTCTCCCCGCCCCCCACAACTCTGGTTCCCGTTAAGTTTCTGGCAAAGCAAAGAGGTCCGCTCTGATCCTGGGTTTTATTTAGTAGGCAGCCCATCTTTGCAGCCAAAGTACTTGTTTGGAAACTGGAGATGAGCATGTGGCTTTAGTTGTTGTGAAGAGAAGGATGGAATATATTTTGTCTTCCCTAACCCATCTAATCAACAGTGATCTTATGTGTACTCTTCACAAAGTTTCCCGGAACTCTTCGAACTCAGGCTCTATCCAGCTTTACCTTCTTCTTCACTCCCACACCTCTAATCACTCAACACTAAGGAGGCTCTCCATTAAAGACGAACAACAGATCATTTTTCAATCCATGGCAGCTTTATGAGCTGTCTAAGTAGAGCATGACGGAAGTCTCTCATTCTCTCTTTTCTTTTTTCTCTCCTTTCTTCTCTTCTTTTGCGATTGATTCTTAAATAATGATTTTGATAGGGAGTACTGAGTTTGGAATGGAATTGAGCGACCCAGGATGACGCTCCCATCAGGCTTTCAGAAGGGGCGGTTTTCAAAAAAGAAACTACAATTCCCAGGAGGCACCAGGCTAGAGCAATCGCAGGGCATCACGGAAGTAGTAGGCGCGTTCCTCCTAGGCCCATTTCACGGTTTTCACTCAGAAACTACAAATCCCATCGTGTCTCGAGCTCCGCACGCCTGCGCGAGAGCCCCCGAGCGCGATGTGGGCGGGGCCGCCCCGGGCGGCGGGGGGCGGGGTCCAAGCGGGCTGTGTGGAGGCTTCAGACATCGGCGCCATTTAAAGCGGAGAGTTTCCCGGGCGGACGCGTTTCTTCTGCTCGGCCATCCCGTACTCCCTTCTTCGCTGACAGAAGGCTCCTAGTGGGGTGACTGCTCTCTTCTCTCCCTTTCCCCCTCCTCCCAGTTCTTTCGGTCTCCTCTCCTCCTGGTCAGAGAAGTAGCGGAGCCCGGGCCCCGCGGTGAGCGGCCCTCCCCTCCCCACAGTTCCCTCCCTCCTCTGCCCCCGGCGCCGTCCAGAGAGGGGAAGAGGTTCGCCAGGCCCGGGGCGGGCGGGGAGGCCTCGGGGACGGGGGGGGCCGCTCCTCAGGCTTCGAGGCTTCGAGGCTTCCGCCCTCAGCATCTAGTGATGGGCGCCCTCTGAGACTGGTCCCCTCTTCGGGGCGCGTGCTGCCTGAGGCGGCGGCCGAGAGACCGGGAACCCGGGCCTCGGCCCTCCTTCCCCTGCGCGGCCCCTCCC
Source organism: Rattus norvegicus (assembly GCF_021556685.1). Taxonomy (NCBI): domain Eukaryota; kingdom Metazoa; phylum Chordata; class Mammalia; order Rodentia; family Muridae; genus Rattus; species Rattus norvegicus. The sequence continues at coordinate 155,315,958 of NC_141537.1, read as the reverse complement.
ACTCCTGTGCCCCGGGCTGCCACCGCCCGGCGTCGGGGCTCGTCCCTCGCGCGCTGTGCCTCCGCCCTCAGGGCCTATCCCGCCGTGCTCGGCGGGCGGCGGCGGCGGCGGCTGCGGCGGGAGCTTAGCCGTCTTCACTTTCGTCGCATCCGCTCGCCTGGGAGCCAATTCCGCGCCCTGCTCCTCATGACTGCGGCGCTTCTGCTGCCACAGCCCTACCGGCCTCCGCTGGCTGCAGGATGGATGCGGACTGTGCGGCGCTAACCCCCGTGGCTCCGCTCCCTCCTCGCTCGCCGACGAGCCCGCTCCGTGAGCCGCAGCAGCCTCGGTGCCAGCAGCCGCCGCAGCCGGACTCAGTGTCCCGCGTCGCCCTCGGGGCGCCTTGTCAGTGCTGAGTGGGAGTCGTCCGGTGGCTCCGAGCCCGCCGTAGGAGCGCTGCCCAGCACTTCTTGGTGGCTTCTCCGGGCCACCCTTTTCCCTTTTCATTCATAAATCCGAGCCCGCATTCTTCACTCCACCGGACCAACCATGTCTGACGGCACCGCAGAGAAGCAGAGCGGCACTCCTGGCTTCCTTTCGCCTCCGGCTCCAGTCCCCAAGAATGGCTCAAGCTCCGATTCTTCCGTGGGCGAGAAACTGGGGGCCGCGGTCGCCGACTCCGGAATTGGCAGGACAGAGGAATACCGGCGCCGCCGGCACACTATGGACAAGGACAGTCGTGGGGCGGCCGCCACCACTACCCCCACGGAGCACCGATTTTTCCGCCGAAGCGTCATCTGCGACTCCAATGCCACGGCGTTGGAGCTGCCGGGCCTCCCTCTCTCTATCCCTCAACCTAGTGTACCCGCAGTGGTGCCTCAGAGTGCTCCACCCGAGCCTCACAGAGAGGAAACTTTGACGGCCACCGTTGCTTCCCAGGTGTCTCAGCAACCCTCGGCTGCTGCCTCCCCTGGGGAACAAGCCGTTGTAGGCTCGGCCACCGCGACCGTCCCCAGCAGTACCAGCAAAGACCGCCCGGTGTCCCAGCCCAGCCTCGTGGGTAGCAAAGAGGAGCCGCCGCCGTCCAGAAGTGGAAGTGGCAGCGGTGGTGCCAGTGCCAAAGAGCCGCAGGAGGAAAGGAACCAGCAACAGGATGATATCGAAGAGCTGGAGACCAAGGCAGTGGGAATGTCCAATGACGGTCGCTTTCTCAAATTTGACATCGAAATCGGCAGAGGCTCCTTTAAGACGGTCTACAAAGGTCTGGACACCGAAACCACTGTGGAAGTCGCCTGGTGTGAATTGCAGGTAATGCCCCACCTCCCTTCTTATTCTGTTGTTTGGATCCCAAATTTGACTCGGTTAAGCCAGTTTGTCGAGTTCACTCTTTACTTGTAATTCTGTGACTCTGAGAGGAGGGCGGGGGAGGCCAGCATCCGAAGAGGTGGAAATTGGGAGATTGTGGAGCCTGTAGTTAGGTGTTTGGAAAACGATAGGAACTATTGGTGTCGAGGGATTGTTATCAGGCAGGGGATAAAACGTCATTTAAGTACAAACTTGTGTGTTTAATGTCTGCCAGGAAACATGGAATTATTGGAAAAGGGTTTCCCTCCTTGTGCTGGGGATTGAACAAGTGGGGCCTGGACAAGTGCTTTCCCACTGAGCTATATATATCCTCAGCCTTTGGGAACATTTTTTGTGTTAAGTAAATATCAAATCTTTTTGTTCCTGTGCACGTCAGTCTCATTTAAGTCTCTGCAATAATGAACTGCCTTGTGTGTGTCCATCTCTAAGATCGGGTTGTTAGACCAGACCCTGTACTTGATAGCAGCATAGACATTTAGTAGATAATAAGACAGAAATGCTTTCTAGATGTGACAGGGCATGCCTGAAAATCTCTACTACTGTAGAGGCTGAGGCAGGAGAACTTCAAGTTCAAGGCCATTCTGGACTGCATAGTAAGACATTGCCTTAAAGCCATCAAAACTCTCTTTTCTTTCCCTTTAAGGATAAGTGCTTTCAGAGTAGGAGGGTACAGTATGCACCTACCTACAGGTGCTTAAGCCATGTGGCTAGCTGTGATCTGACACTTCATTAGAGTGTCTGTTCTTGGTCCTATTCAGTCCATACTGAGTAGTAAAAGTCCATGCAGAATTGTATAAGTGCTTTGAAAGTTGTGACAGTACCATCATTATTGTAATATTGTTATGAAAGATTATTGTGACGGTGTCCTAAAGTATAGCCCAGACTGTCCTGAACTTGTTGATCCCTCAGCCTCACCCTCCAGAATGCTAGGATTATAAACTTCATGCCACTATGCTAGGGATATAAAAGATTTTTAAATGAAACTTCCCGAAAGTCTGAAGGATTACAGTGCTTTTTTTTTTTTTTTTTTTTTTTTTTTTTTATCTCAGGGAAAATTCCAGGTTATAAATAAAGTGCAGGTATATTCTAGACTTAAATAGATTAGTTTGGACTATTTGCTTGATTTATTATAGCAACAAACAGTTGTTATTATAAAGCATCTGTGTAAATATTGGTTTGTTTGAATCCAGAAATGAACTTTAGTGGTGGAAGCAGAATTTCAGCTACATCATTTCTTGTCAAGAAAATGAACCAAACTGAAATAGGATTGGAAAGTAACTGAAGTAATCTCAGAACTTGATTTACCTAAGAACTAATAAACAAACAACTTGATTTCCAGATGACCCAAGGCCATATGAAATGTGAAATGTTAGGCATTTGCTTCTAAATATCTAATAAAGGCGAGGGGAATGTAGCTAGTAATTTCCCAGCTTCAACAATTATTAGCACATGATTGTTCAGTGCAAGGTAGTCGATTAAGCTTTCCCCTCTACTTTCCTATATGCTTGAAATTTCCTTTATTGGAAATTGCGTGTTTATTTTGTTTTTATTTTTAAAATGTGAAAGAAAGTTAACACAGCATGTGGAAGCAAACTTGAAACTGGAAAGTTCTTCAGTAACATATAGTTCCTTGAGCTCAACATTTAAAATGGAACTTCTAAGCACAATATGAAGTAAAATAATGCCTTGTTAATTTTATAGTGGATTAGAGTTGGAAATGTGACTAAATTACTTTTAGTAAGTTTATTTTGTTTTTAGAGATGTGACTTTTTTTTTTTTAAAACTCTGTATAATGAAGGCTGTACTGGAGCTCATTGTGTACTCCAAGCTGGCCTTGAACCCTTGATTCTTCTGCCTTAGCCATACTAGGCAAACTAACTTACCTTCTTTGTTTGGTTGTTTATTTCTTTCTTTGGTAAACTTGTCAAAATATGCCTCTACTACTACCGGTCAGTCATACTCAATAATTTAGATGTAACTGATTTACAGGAAGACTTTTTCGTACTAAGGATCTATTACTGATCCAGGAATTCAATTCTTTAATTACATTTCATTTATAAATGTGTGCTCTTTTTATTTTTATTATTACTTTTTTTGTTTTGTTTGTTCTGAGGATTGAACTGAGGATCTTTTGTACTATGGCAAGTGCTATAACATAGAACTATATCTGTAGCAGTCAAATATTCCATTTTTAAGAGGACTTTTCAGAATGTAGTATGCTTGTTTTCACGGACTGATAATTTATGTCCTAGAACTAATAATTCACAATAATAACTTTAAAGTTCCTCAGTTTTTCTCAGAATGTATTAAGTTTTTGGACTGTGTGCTCTCTCTCACTCTCTCTCTCTCTCTCTCTCTCTCTCTCTCTCTCTCTCTCTCTGGTTTTTTGAAACCGAGTTTCTCTGTGTAAACAGTCCTGGCTGTCCTGAAACTAGCTCTGTAGCTGAGGCTGGCCCTGAATTCACTAGCCTCTGTCTTCCTAGTGCTGGGATGAAAGGTGTGAGCCACCGCCACCTGGCTTTGGACTTAGTTCTTTATGTAGATGTGGGCGTGATCACACTAATGAAAAATCTTACATTGACTATTATATTTAATCAAAGTCACCATTTGGAAGCAGAATGAAATGAATCTTAGCTTATAGAATGAAGCCATGAGTTTTAGAACTTTTCATGGCCTTTAACCAAGCTTCTGAAAAATTTTTCTTTTGACTTAAAAAAAGTCCTCTTCCATTTTAAAAATAAACAAATGTGACTCCTAGTATAAGATCACCTAATGACAGTAGTCAGGCAGTATTTTTTGGGTTTTGTTTTGTATCATTTTGTTTTTGATCAAAGTATATTTGGGTCCAAATTAAAGGTCAAACCTAAAGATAAGTAAAGCTTTGGAGAGGAAAAAAAATACCCCTTGACATTGAATGCACATTTTCTCCACTCCCATTTTACTAGGGATTGAACCAAGTCTGGATGAGTACTGTGTTCCATTAAGTTAAAAGTCTGATTTGCCCAGGATAGCCTTGAACTCCTGCTTTTATATCCCTAGCAGTGAGATTTTAGGTATGTACTACCATGCCTGGTTTTAAAATTTTTAGTGTATTAAAACTAGAAGGGGGGGTTGGGGATTTAGCTCAGTGGTAGAGCGCTTGCCTAGGAAGCGCAAGGCCCTGGGTTCGGTCCCCAGCTCTGAAAAAAAGAACCAAAACAAACAAACAAACAAACAAACAAACAAACAAAAAAAAACTAGAAGGGCCTTGGGAAATGGCTCATTAGGTAAGGACCCCTGTCACTAAGCCTGATGTCCAATAGTTCAATCTCTAGCACCTACATTGTGGAAAGAGAGAGCCAACTTGTGAAAGTTGCAAAATTGGATGAAATCAGGGTCTCTCTCCCACCTACTTGTTTGTTAAATAAGGACCTGAAATATGTAGGGCATTACATAATTTATCTTATGTTAGAAAAGAACAAACATTAAAATGGTTATGATTCAGTAATTTGGAAGATATTAAAGGCAATTACAAGTGAGACCTGGTAGCAGAGGCCTATAATTTTAGCTATTCCAGGAGGCCGAAACAGTAAGATCACAGGCTCAAGGCCTGTCTAGGCTACAGAGTAAGTTTTAGGTCAGCCTGGACAAATCAGTGAGACTGTAACTCAGAAAGAGAAGAGAGCTGGGGATGTAGTTTAGTGGTAGAGTATTTTAGTTCAGTGTTAGAATATTTGTTTAATATCCCCAAGTTCTGGGTTCAATTCTCAGTATTACAAAAGGTCCAGGAAACAGCTGTGGTTATCAACATAAACTTGCCAGCCAAATTTCTGGTATAGATATTCTCTTCAAGGCCTATCGCATCCTAAGGAGTTTTTGGCAGTTGGTAACTTCTCTGAGAAGGAGATTCATTCTCTTTATCATGATGTTCCCTACTGGTAGGTTTCTTATGCAGTCCCAAACCTATGCAACAACAAATTGGAATTAGGAGGCTATTTTTAAAGAGTCAAAGAATTGAGGAATATGTGTTGGGGGACATTAAAGGGACTTGAAGGGGAGAAAGGTGGTGGATATATTTGACTGTATATATGTTAACTTTCTGAAGAATAAAGATTTTTTTTTTTTTTTAAAAGAAAGGCGCATGCTCATGGCGCACACCTTTAGTTCCAGCATTTGGGAGGAGATGCAGGCTGATCCTTTGAATTTGAAGCCAGTTGGTCTACATAGTTGATTTTCCAGGAAATCCAGGACTGCACAGAGAAACCAAAAAAAAAAAAAAAAAAAAAAAAAAACCAACCAACCAAAACCAACAACAACAAAAAGCCAAATAAAAACCCAAACTATATTTGTAGTCCCAGTAGATAGCTAATTAGTAATTTCAAATGAAGTAATACTAGTTTTATGTAGAATTGGCTGTCAGATTTCTAAAGTCTAATAAATGTTTAATTTTTATCACTTCATATGGGGATCTAGACTTTGGAGGATGAATGAGTGGGGTGTACAAATCAAACTTCCTAATGTTAGGTTATTTTTAGGGTCACAATATGTGTAGCTATTTATCAAAGCAAGAATCTCTTCTCAGTAATAAAAAGGTAATATTTTGATACCACAATCTTAAGTAATAAACTGAGAACTCCTAAAAGAATTCTTTTATCAGGACCTGTTAGTCAAAATCACTTTTATTTGGTCGACTGTGTTGCTGGAAAAATGTTCCCAGGGTGTTCTGTACAGTTTACTCTTATGGAGGATAGTTAGTTGGAGCATGCTCATTAGGAAACAGTATAATTTGCTTTAAGAAAACAAACAGACCTAGTAATTTACTTATTTCTGACTTTTTTCTCATAGGTTGTCTCTAAATAGTGAGTTTCTTTGATGCTGTATATACTGATGAGCTTTTTCAGCTCTACCTAAAAAGAAGTAAAAGTTAGAATTTTTGTTTACACTTCAGCCCATTTAGTGCCTGTATCTTAAACTGTCTTTTACAAAGTTATGGTTTGAGTTCCTAAGTACATGATTTTTTTGTTTGGTCTGGTTTGGTTTTTCCTTTTTGAGATAGGATTCTCTGTGTAGCCCTTGCTGCCCTGTAAGTTGGTCTGTAGACCTGGCTTGAACTCAGAAATCTACCTGCCTCTCTGCTCCAGTGCTGGGATTAAAGGTGTGCAACCATGCCTGCTTCGAAGTACAGGATATTAATGTTTCAAGATTAGCAGTGCTGCAGAAATGGGATTTGGTCCTGTGACTCAAACCATAATTTATTCCTTTGCCAGCTTTAAAGTAACCTATTGAACTGAGTCTTCCCATTTGATTGTTTTGGTTTTTGATTTTGAGATAAGGGCTTACTTTGTACTCCAGGCTGACCTAGTACTCACTAGGTAGCCTAGGCTGATCTCAAACTCAGAAACAATTAGAAAAAATATGATTTTGGCTAGGTAAGATTGGATTTAAGATGTATGTTTACTTGGTATGGTGGTGCAAACCTGTAATTCTAGTAGCAATATTTAGTAGAGCCTGGATTTGAATTCAAGCAATGCAGTTTTTCGGAGGCTGAAATAGTAAGGTCTAATACAAGTGTAGGATTAGCCTGGCTACAGAATTACAGATACACTGTTCTAAACAAAACAAATTCTAAAATACATATTTAATGCTGTTGAAAATAACTGTTGAGAATTGGATTTAGTTGACTTTTAAAAATTGTTCTTTTTCACAGTCTCAGGAATTTAAATTTGTTATTTTTTCCCTTACCTTTTTTTTCTGACCCAAATTAATGATGTTAATTTCTAGTCTAAGAACTTGGAAAGATTTTTTTTTTTTTTTTTTTTTTTTTTTTTTGAGCTGGGGACCGAACCCAGGGCTTTGCGCTTCCTAGGTAAGCGCTCTACCACTGAGCTAAATCCCCAGCCCCGGAAAGATTTTATTGTATAAAAGACAAGTGAGAATATAATGTTACCTGGTGACTGATTTCATCTGTTCACATTAAAAATTCAAGTGCTGAAAGATCTTGGTCATGTGAAATTTACCCTAATTTATCCTTTGGTACTTGATATTCAACCATTACTGGTAGTATTAAGAATTTATCCTGTTGTTATTTCTGGTAGCTTTAAATTTTTTTAGATCAGCGGTTCTCAAATTTATATTTATATTATAATTCATAACAGTAGCAAAATTAGTTATGAAGTAGCAATGGAAATAATTTTATGATTGGGGGTTACCACAAGAGAAGCTCCATTAAAGAGTTGTAGCGTTAGAAAGGTTGAGAATCAATGTTTTAGATAAAACCATAGCAGAACAAATAAAATAATTTCTGAAAATACTTGAAATATTAATCACTACAGTTTAGAGATTTTTGGTATGTTAGGTTTTTGGGTTTTTTTGTTTTTGTTTTGTTTGATTTTGTTTTTGAGACAGCTTCTCTGTGATGACCCTGGTTGTGATGACCCTGGTTGTCTTGAACTCCCTTTGTAGACCGGGATGGCCTGGAACTCATGTGGATCCACCAGCCTCTGTGTTGGGATTAAAGGTGTATGCCACCATATTTAACCTTATTATTCTTTATATTAATATATTTTCAGGGGGCTGGGGATTTAGCTCAGTGGTAGAGCGCTTGCCTAGGAAGCGCAAGGTCCTGGGTTCGGTCCCCAGCTCCGAAAAAAAGAAGCACAAAAAACCAAAAAATATTTTCAGTAACTTGAATTTTAATAGATGGTTTTTAACCATGGTAGATATCTGGTCTTTTAGAAGTAGATGTTGTTGTATTAGGTGGTGGCAGTACACACCTTAGCCCCAGCAGAGGCAGATGTATCTCGAGTTCGAGACAGAGTGCGTTCCAGGACAGCCTTGTACACAGAGGAACCCTGTCTTGAAAAATCAAAAGGAAAAAAAGGGAAGAAAGAAAGAGGTGAGGCTTAGCATAATCTCTGTTTTGGTTTAAAGAGGCCACATTTTCAAGTGAATAAAATTAAAAACTAGATTGCCCCCAGGGCAGTGGTGTCACAGGTCTTTAAATCCAGATGTTCCAGGCAGAGTTCAAGGTCTGCCTGGTCAAAATCTTGTCTCAAAAAACAAACAAACAAAAAAACCCAAAACAGAACAAAACAAAACCAAAAAATCCTAGGTTACCTGCATTTATTATTTTGCTATGTGATTCTCATTGCCTTGGGCAAATGCTATGTTAATTATTGTCCTTGTACAGCCGGGATAAAGAAAAGCTGCTTTAGCCAGGTGTAGTGGCTAAATACCTGTAATTCCCAGCCCTTGAGAGGCTGAGGCAGGGAGATTGCTGTGAGTTAATAGTTTAGCCTGGGGCTGGAGAGATGGCTCAGCGGTTTAGAGCTCTGATTGCTCTTCCAGAGGTCCTGAGTTCATTTCCCAGCAACCACATGGTGGCTCACAACCATCTGTAATGGGATCTGATGCCCTCTTCTGGTGTGTCTGAAGACAGCTACAGTGTACTTATATAATAAATAAATAAATCTTTAAAAAAAAAATAGTTCAGCCTGGTCTACAGAGTGAGACTCTGCCTCAAACATGTAGCTCAAACTTGGTCCCTAAATAAATATTAGGTGTGATTATGCAGTGTCATTTTATGTTGTCATTTTGATGTTATCTTTGAACATTCCTCACAAAGATATATATATATATATATTTGTATATATATATACAGATATGTTATATGTATATAAAGTAAAATAATAAAAATAATTAGGTTGAAGTATTGAGGGTTTGTGAGATGGCTCAGCAGGTCATGCTGCTTGCCACCGAGTCTGTTGACCTGAATTTGATTTCAGGGGCTCACATAGTGGAAGGAGAAGATGGAATCTGGAAAGTTGTCCCCTGACCTTCACAAATGTATAGGAGATGTGTGCTTTGTCATCTGTGTCAGAGGGCAGCTTTCAGGACAGCTCTTTTCTGTCATTGTGGGTCCAGGCATGGGACTTGGGGTTGGCAGGTACTTTTACCACTGAGCCATGTGACTTGCCCAAGACAGCAAGATTTTAAATAAATTCTGTTATACAGAAACTTTTGAATTATTGTTTCTAGTGTATCCTTGTTTTTTTTTTTTAATTTTAGACAAAAGTTTAAAAACTACTATACATATGTAGTACTTTAGGCTTTAAGAGTGCTTGCAAAGTGAATTCTTTATAATTACTGGGGAAAGGTTATTAAAAATTGACAGTTACTTGTTTACCTAACACCACTGTATAATTTATTTGTCACAGTTACACTACAGGGCAGATAGTATAGTTTTTGACTTTTATATTTGAGAAACAAATTCAGGTTTAACCACTTGTTTAAGATCACTGACATGCTCAGGGCTTGCTGGCACTGCCTATAATCCCAGCACTAGGGAGGTAGAGACAGGTGGATCTCTGAATTCCATGCTAGCCAAGGGTACATAGTGAGATCTTTTATCTCAGTTCTTGTTCTTTCTAATAGAAAATGCTTTCTGGAAGAAATCAGTTTGACTTTACTGAAATTTGTTACACATGTTATACTTCTTCCTGAAACATATTGCCACTTTCAATGGCATTTTAGGCAATATATACATACAACAAATGTGCTTATACATTTTTAGATATTACAGATATTAGTTAGAAAATATTACTTCTGTCAGGCTTAAGTAAGTGTGGTTCTTTTTTTTTCGGAGGTGGGGACCGAACCCAGGGCCTTGTGCTTCCTAGGTAAGCGCTCTACCACTGAGCTAAATCCCCAGCCCCCAGGCTTAAGTGTTTAAAGAGAGACATAATTCTGACAGTCATTGTGAGATTATTTTGTGGAAACAGGATGTGTCTACTTGCAATAACTTCATGTAACTGAAGTTTTGCCTTCAAAGTAGAAAGATTTTGTCATTAATACTTGTTTTGTTTTTAAAACAGTAGCTCCTTATGTAGCTCAAGCTGACCTTGAATTCCTAATTTTCTGCTTTGCCCTTGGTGCTAGAATTATGGGTGCATAATGCCTGGCCTCAGTTTCCTCAGCATCCTTATTAATGCTTCTGATAGTCTCTGTACTAGGTAGTGGAATTGTTAATTTTGTTAGAACTGGTTTTAGTTTTTTAAAGGAGATTAGGCATGAGTAAATTTCATGACCTTTAGTGTTTTGGGTTTGTATTACTTGAATCTTTTCATGCTTCTAGGTTTGGCTGTATATCCCCTAGGCCTTTAAAGAACATTCAGGTCAGGCGCAGCACTGCAATCTCCTATGAAATAGAAACAAAAGTGATAAAGGCCCCTTCTGTTCTTACCTGTCTGGCTAAGTCATCCCAGTCTGATTGGGCACTATCATGGGCTTACTGGGAGGTCTCACCATGAGGCCTCATTCCAGGATCAAGTTCTATAGGCATCATCCCAGGAAAAAAAGAGGAGGGTTCTTGGGAGGGTCTCTTGTTCTAGAGTATTGATTGGGAGCAGGTAGGGTCAGGATCCCTGCAAGAGGAAAAGCAGAGAATGAAGTTGGATGTGTCTTTTTCTTGTTCAATGCAGCTGTTATTTTGTTAGTCAGTCTGTGAGCCTACTCTTCTTACATCCATTTGTGATAGTAATTTTTTTATACTCTTTCCTATTATGACAGTGTGTCTTTCTCAAAAATGGAGAGTCATAGGTGAGATACTGTAGTCACAATAAAACTTGGACATACTGGCATTCTTAAGGGTATTGGCTACTTGGTTCTGTGTCATCTGGAAATGACCACAAAACTTTAAAAATATGCTTAAAATAAAGATGATCAGTTGTAAATTGTATGAGGTTTAAATATGGATCTAATATTTCTGAAAAATTTGCATTCAAATTGATATGTATTTTAAGTACAGATTGAATTTGGCAAGTTTAGGACCAGAAAGTTAAAATTAATAGTTTTCAATTAGCATTACAGGTTGAATAATATTTGGCTTATTGGTTAAATATATATTGTTATTGAGCTCATTTATGTTGATTTCACTTACATTTTAAACATTTGTAATTTTTTATATTTTTTTCTTTTATTGGATTTTTTATTTACGTAAACATTTGTAAATTTAAATTTTAAGTTTTGGTTAGCTTAATGTTCTATTTCTATTGTCTGTTACAAACTGACCCCGTTAAAATGCTATAAAAGAGTTGACATTTTAGCAAATTTACTACTTCCTTTTAAAAATATTGTAGCACCTTTTCTGTTTTTTTTTCACTACCATTCTTTATAAATGACAGTTCTTTGCTGTTGCTGATTAGAGAAATATTGCATTTAACATTTTTCTTTTTAATTTGTAGTGCTTTGATCATCTGATTATTATAAAAATGGGAATCTGTTCTTTTAAGTGTTTCTCTAGTCATTTTGCAGCATGTCTTTATCAGAAATATTTCTTCTTGTATTCTTTGAGTATGGTAGTTGTTGGCAAGAAAGACAAGTGGAAGTTACTAATGGCTGCAAGTATCTGGAAAAATTTTAAAATAACTTTATTATAAAAACACCGTGGGAAGTAGTGAGGTAGGTCTTTAATCCAACACCCAGAAGGCAAAGGCAGGTGGATCTCTGAATTTGAGACCAGCCTGGTCTAGTACAGTTGGGAGTTCTAGGACAGCCAGAGTTACATAAAGAAACCCTGTCTTAAAAAAAAACAACTAACCAACCAACCAACCAACCAACCAACCAAACAAACAAACAAAAACTTACAAATAAAAAAATCACCTCACATCAAAATTAACCAGATCCAAAGTCTATATATATATCTCAGTAAAACTCCTGTAATTTAGGATAGCCTTTTTGAAGTTGTAGTGCTTCACCTTGGCTTTTACACTTTGACTATACAATATATATTTATACACTTATACACACCAAAAATGAAAAATTTCTGACAGCTAGAACTGGAAAAACAATTAGTTTAATTGTATTCATCACCTGCATTCAGTTCTCCTTCATTTCCTAATATTTACCTTTTCGTGGCCTCTCTTGTATATGTTATACTGTGCTCAAATGTACATTTGTTTACATGTACACATATATTATTGGCTAGATTCTACATACGAGGGAAAATGAGCAGGTTTTTTTGAGAATGTAGGACCTTACTTAAATATATATTGTAAGTCCATTTTCTTACAAGTTTTGCGATTACATTAGTGCTAACCAGTACTCCATACAAATGTATATATCAAACTTCCATCGTCTACTGATGAACAACTAGGCTGATTCCAGTTCTTTGCTTTAGTGAATAAAGTAGCAATATACATGTTTTTATTTTTCTTAATTTATTAGAAAAATCACTTTCCTGGCTGGGTATATAATTTGTAGAGTGCTTGCCCAGCTGGTATAGTACTTGGCTGCAATCCTAGCACTTGGTAAGTACCAATTTTATAACTAAACTTTTGGTCATGAAGCTAAATTTACAGTTGAGTTCTTATCCAGGTATGTATTATTTTTAAGTTCTTAGAGATTTGTTTGGTCTACAAATGGAAATATTTAGTTAAGACTGTAAGTTTATCACTTGCTATATTATCATTTTGAACAAAGTTTTAAGTCATTCTTGATAACTGCCAAACTTATTTTTGTTTTCTACTTGTTAATGTTTGTTCAGAGGTGCAAGAAACCTCACTGCTTTTCAGATAATTTCTTTCTCTCTCTCTCTCTCTCTCTCTTTCTTTCTTTCTTTCTTTCTTTCTTTCTTTCTTTCTTTCATGTGTATGGGTATATCACTTGCATTTATGTCTATATCATGTATATGCTTGGTGCCCTTGGAGGTCAGAAGACAGAGTATTGGATCCTCTGAGGAGGCCAATGGATCCCTTGGGACTGGAGTTTTTTGTTTTTTGTTTTTTGTTTTTTTTTTTTTTTTTCTTTTTAAATGGTTGTAAGCTGCCATGTGGGTGTTGGAAATCAAACTTGGGTTGGCTGGGAGAATGGCTCAATGTTGTTTTAACTACCAAACCATATCTCCTGCCTTTCTCAGAAAATTTTGTTAAAAGTCAAATATTAGGGGCTTAAAATAACAGTGATACTTGATAGTGTATTGCTGGATCAGGCCTGGTGGTGCACACCTTTAATCTCAGCATTCAGAAAAAGGAAGGTGGATCATTGTCAGTTTGCCAGTCTGGTTTACATATTGAGTTCCAGGCGAGCCAGGGCTACATAAGGAGGCCCTGTTTCAACAAACAAAATAAACTGATGGGTATGATTGATCAACAAGGACATGTTCTCCTAGCACTCTAGAGGCAAAGATAGAAGGATTGCTGCAAGTTCAAGGCCAACCTGATCTAAAAAGTGATTTCTAGACTAACCAAGGCAGCAGTATAGTGAGTCCCTTTCTCAAAGCAATAGGAAAAATATTTGAGGAAGTTTAGTTTGTATACTGACTAAGCTTGGAGGTGGAGGAACTTTAGTGTGTTTTTCACTTCCTTCCTTCCTTATACATGCAAGCATACAGGGCACATACCACAGCATGTATTTGGAAGTCTGTAACATGTGACAACTGGCTGGAATTGGTGTTTCTCTCGTTTTAAACCATGTGAGTTATGAGAGTGAACTCTGGCATGGTTGATATTGTTCTCTCTCACTGGCCTAAGAGTTACTGTAAATATTTTGAACAGTTACAGCATAGTTACTTATGGACATACATAATTTATCTCATTTCCTGCCTAACCTAGATTATGTTATTTTTCTATTACAAATACAGTCTTACTCAGGTTATGACAGAAATATAGCTTTTTTTTTTTCTTTTTCTTTTTTTTTTTTCGGAGCTGGGGACCGAACCCAGGGCCTTGCATTTGCTAGGTAAGCACTCTACCACTGAGCTAAATCCCCAATCTGCTTTTTTTTTTTTTTTTTTTAAATAGAATTGTATTTTGTTAATTTGCATGTGGAGATCAGAGTTCAGGAGTGGGTTCTCTCCTTCCACCAACCAGTGGATTCTGGGGATTGGACTTGATTGGTAGGCATGTAACAAAGGACCTTTACTCACTGAACCCTTTCTCTAGCCTATCTGAAGTATTTTTTAATGTTGCTTTTGTTGTGGTAGGGATCAAATCCAAGGACTTGCACATGCTATGCAAGTGCTATATATACCTTTAGCCCTGTTATTATTAATGTCAATTTATTGTTTTGAAGTTATGGTCTTAATTTATGTTATCTTGCTTCAGACCACAGAAGAGCTAGGTTTACATACAAATGAATTATATGGCCCTCAGAAGTGCTGAAGTTTGGTGCCAGTAGCATAGTAGACTTATCAGATAGTTCAGTCATCTTAACTATCTTTTTAATCTTTTACATAAAGTATAGTAAATCTTCTAAAGTTGCTAAGTTTCTGATTTTATATTCCTTATAGTGATTTTTTAAAAATTTATGTGCTGGGCCAGAGATAGCTTAGTGTTTAAAATCACTTTTTGTTTTTGTTTTTGCACTTGGGTTTGGTTCCTTCCACACACATGGTATCTCACCATTTGTAACTCTAGTTCTAGGGGATCCAACACCCTCTTCTGGCCTCCAAGGACACCACACATACAGGTGGTGCACATTTATACATGCAGGAAAACATACACTTAAAAATAAATGTTTAAAAAATTGATTTGCTTTTATGGATATGTGTGTGTGTATGTGTGTGTGTATACACTTTCAGTGACATTAGTATGATTATTGTCTCACTTGTATGTTATGAACTAGTATTTATTGAGTAAATTAAGATATTCAATATGATGAGGTAAATGGTACATCAAATAATATACTATTAGAAACATAATTACATCATTTCTCTTTAGATATCTGTCATGATGAGTTGTGGTTTCAATAGCTTGTTGGTAGGATCGAATGTGAAATTTTATTAAACTGGGGGGTACATGCAATAAACCTTATGTTCTTGGTGTTAAGAAAAGGGTAAAAATTGTAGTTTACATATATTTTAATTTAGATGCTATTTTTGTATATGGTGTGCATATGTACATGTGTTCATGTATGATGGTATGCAGTGCCATAATGTGGGTGTGGAGGTCAGAGAACAATAACCTGGGTGGGGTTTCTCTCCCTACCTTCCACCTTGTTTGAGGCAGAATTTCTTTGGTTTGCCACTGTACTATCTACTTCAGACTAGCTGGGCCACAACTTTTTTGGGGAATTTCTTCTGTCTGTACCTCCCATTTTGGTCTAGGAGTGATAGGACATTTGCCTTTTTATTTTGAATGGGTTCCAAGGATACAAAATTAGGTCTTAAACTTTGCACAGCTGTCTCCCCTAGCCCATATTCTCATTTAATACTTGTGACATAAAAAGCCAATGTCATTTTAGAGATAAAGAAACTGAAGTTAAATGATTTACCAAGACCACAACTAGCAAATAATAGGACTGGGAGTTGAGTCCAGATCTTTTTTGTTTTTTTGTTTTTTTTTTTTTTAAACCTTTCCATTACTTTAAGGTTGAGAATCCTCTTAACTTTATAATTGCCTTGTTAGTATACATTAAAGTTAGTATACATGTTCAATTTGTTTATGGACTAAAAGATTGAAGTGATCTTTCAGTATTCAATTTGGTGTTTGATGTTATTTTAAATATGCAAAGCCAAAATTAGGTTTCAGTGTACTCTTTAGTTTGTATGGCATTTGTAACTGAGCTGTATTTTGGGGAGATAAGTCACATTGTGTGAATGGTTTTCCAAGAAATTGGAAGAGGCTGATTAAAAAAAATGAGGATCTGTGAATAGGAATGTGAAATTAAACTAGAACACTCTGAGTCATAATCATTGATTAGTGTTTACAAAGACATGGTCATACAGGGTAGGTATTCAGGAACTTCAAAGATAAAAGATTGGACTAAATGACCTCCTGAGCCCTTAATTGCTGCTATTCTCTGGTTTATTGAGAATTATTTGCCTGTGTTATTCTCATTTCAGAATGTAGTATTACTTTGAGCTTTACTTTTGTAGCTCAAAGGTAGAGTGCTTGCTTAGCATTCATGAGGTTCAGTTCCTGGTCTATGTCAGCATTTGGGTTTTTTTAGCTTTTTTTTTTTTTTTTTTTGAAGTTAGATTTTTATCAGTTAGGTCCTTGTAGAATAATCATGAATCAAGGATCTTGAGTTAGAGCTAAATATGGCTAAGAGTGATTCAGGTGATATGACTCATATGTTTGGGGTGTGTGTGTGTGTGTGTGTGTGTGTGTGTGTGTGTGTGTGTGTGTTGCTGGAAATTGATCTCAGGGCCTTGTGCATATTAGGCAAGTGTTCTATCACTGACCTGCTGCCCAGGAATCAATACCTTTGGTAGCCTTTAAT
This sequence comes from Rattus norvegicus, assembly GCF_021556685.1. Lineage (NCBI taxonomy): Eukaryota > Metazoa > Chordata > Mammalia > Rodentia > Muridae > Rattus > Rattus norvegicus. The sequence continues at coordinate 155,299,416 of NC_141537.1, read as the reverse complement.
TTGATATATTAAAGAGAAGTTTCTGTTCTCATTTAGAATTTTTAGATATGTTAGTGTGAGTTTAATATAAACACATTTTTGTAAATTGAACTTTATGTGAAAAGTAGTACACTTAAAAATGTCTTGTAAGTGGCAGAGGGTTGACAATTTGAGGGGCCGTCAGAGTAGAGAGTTGGGAAGAGGGGTGGGGAACAGAAAATAGGAGCAAAGCCATATACATATAAAAATGTCATAATATGGGGTTGGGGATTTAGCTCAGTGGTAGAGTGCTTGCCTAGCAAGTGCAAGGCCCTGGGTTCAGTCCCCAGCTCCGAAAAAAAGAAAAGAAAAAAAATGTCATAATGTAGCCCATTGTATGCTCACTAAAAACATAAAATTAAGTAAAATGCTATTTACAACTAAAAAGAAAAAAAGTCTTAGGTCAGCAAATGGCTCAGTTACATAGCACAGCCTGGTAACCTGAGTTCTGTCACTGAAACCCATGTAAAGGTGGTAGGAGAGAACTGCCATCACATAGTTATCTTCTGGCCCCATCATGAAAACCATGGTACATGTGTTCAAATACACATCATGCATGTACATACAATACTAATAATAAAATTTAAAGTCTCTTTGACTGCATGTGGGCAAGTTTGAAAAATAAGACATTTTATCTTGTTTTAGAGATAAAGAACTTAGATTCTCAAGTTACCTACCCTTTTTTCTTGTACTTTTTTTTTTGCGAATTATCCATATTTTACTAGTTTTACTCATCATTATAAGAGCCAATATCTCTGACATTCTCATTGCTGAATATTCTCTCATGTTTGTGATTTAGTTGATAGTAATTGATAGAACTGCTTAAAACTGAACAGATAATATCTATAGAACTAATTGAAAACACTTTGGAGGGTGATTCTTTGCATGCAATACCATAAATTTATTATGATATTGGAAAGGAGGAGGATAGTAGTACATCTTTGATTGTACAGTAGTTATGAGCTGCCCTATGCTTGCAATATTTGTTTTTGTTCTTTATATAGAATCTTTTTTTAACTCAATTTTGTGTATTGATTTGACTTTTTGGAGACAGAATTTCACTGTGTAACCAAGGTTGTACTTGAACTCTTTGTGAGGGCTAGGCTGGCCTCAGGCTCATAAGTCTCCTGGCTGCAGTGATTATAGGTGTGTGCCACCATGACCTGCTAGCAAATCCAATTTTAAATTTAAATTTAAATTTTTGTGTGTTTTTAATTGACTCAGTTATTAGCAAAAGATGAGGTGATAGGAATAAGGTCTTTTGCATATTCTAAGATATTATGTTTTTCAATGAAAGTTTAATTTATTTTAATAGTAAGATATGCAGGTAACAAATGCAGAATTTTTCAACTCCATTTTGTAGTACTTTGCTTCTAAATTTAGGTAATATAAGAAAGGAGATTGTCAGTTATACTATAACCATTACTATGCATTCCTAAACAAGTGTGTTGCATTCCTAAATGTAGTGTGCTGCATGCACTACTGAGCATAATGTGAAAAGAAAAGTGCCATAAAAAAGCTAAGTACCAACTAACTAGCTAGAAAAAGCTTTTAATGGGATGGCTGGCATGGTCATTAATCTGGTACACTAGTACTTGGGAAAGTGGTCACATGTACTAGGGTGCAATTTGTTTTAGTTTTTAGAACCCAAAATAAGAGACTCAGAATTCAGACTTAAATGCTAATGTGGTGAAAACAGCCTAATTTAGTTTAGGAGATTTGGTTCATATGTAAGCTATAGAAGAATGATGCATTGTGGGTAAAGATCTGTCAACTTTAGGCCTTTGTCTTACATATACTTCTAATTCTTTGATTCAGTCTTAGTTCTGCGACTCTTTTCCAGATGTTTGGAAGTATGGTATGGTTTGCTATAGTTGAGCTTTTTAACTTTTTATGACTGAGAAGTATTCAAGTATTCTAAGTAACACTTTGAACTTACTTACTTACTTACTTACTTTGAAATAACTTACAAAAAGCCTAAAATTTCTTTAAAAAAATAAGGGGTACTATTTATAGATTACTCTGAAAAACTTTTAGGGTAAAAATTGGTTGGGTTTGTTTGTTTGTTTTATTTTGTACTGAATGTTGATCCTAGTGCCTTACACATGTTAGGCAAATACTTTACTGTTGAGATATATCAGTCCCTTTTGTGTTTATTTTGAGACAGGGTCTCATTAGTTTCCAGCTAGTCTAGAATTTATAATTCTTATGCCTTAGCCTCTGGAATAGCCACTATACTTTTGGTCCTTTTGCCCTAGCCTGAAGCTACATTTTTTAAAAATAATAATGTATTTAAAACTAATTAAACATTGTTGATAATTATTTGCTACAAAATGAAAATTATTGGCTATATAAATTTTAGTTTCTGCCATATGTAATTGTAACACTGTTGATTTCATTTTTAGAAAGGAACAGATAATTATGGTTTTATGTAACAGCTGAAGTTAGGTCCATGTAAAGTTCTTTTTTCTTTTTTTCATTTTTGTTTTCTTCTTTAAGACAGGGTCTTATGCAGCTCTGGAGCAGAGAATGGCCTTGAATTCCTGATATTCAGGAAATTCCACTCCCATAATCCCATTTCTGCATGCATTGGTTCATATAGTACTGGAGCTCCAAAATGGGGGATGGATGCTAGACAAGGTTTTGCTAACGTTGCCATATCTTAGTTAGATAATCTATTTTTATTTTAAAGATTTCAGTTTTAATTAAGTGTGTATGGTTAGATAGGGAGAGGGTTGTGCATATGTATGCAGTATTAGTATTGATAGACTAGAAGAGGGCATCAAGTATTGTAGAACTTGAGTTATAGGTAGTTATGAAACACTGATGTGGGGTCCTGGAGACTGAAGTTGGATACTCTGCAAGAGTAGGACATGTTCCCAGTGATGAGCCATCTCTCCAGTTCCAATCTGTTAGGTTTTTACTTTTATTTTGAATTTAATCTTTATTAACAGGCAGAAGAGAGTACTGTTTAGCTGTAACAAGATGGCGACACTAAAATTTATCAGCAACTTTTTGAACTTGAGTTTCTGAAAGACCAGACTAGCCACTAACTCCCCAAGTGCTGGGATTAAAGGCATGGGCCACCACTATCCGGATATGATAATCATTTTTTATTTTAAAAATTCAAGAAATGGGGTTGGGGATTTAGCTCAGTGGTAGAGCGCTTGCCTAGCAAGCTCAAGGCCCTGGGTTCAGTCCCCAGCTCAAAAAAAAAAAAAAAAAAATTCAAGAAATGATAATTCAGTAAAATGTACAGCGACAAACTTACATATATACATACACACATAATATATCCATAAACCATTATCACAGTCAAGCTATTTATTAATATTTTCCAGAACTCTAATCTGGAAACTGTATTACAATGGGTGGATGTTTTTCCATTTTGGAGTTAATCTGTCTTAGAGACTTTCTAATCTTTAGTTTGTGCTGGTAGTTTTCTACCTTGTGACCCAGGTTAGGGTCTTATTATTTTGGGTATTTCTTCTAACTCTGGGTGCTATTACAACTTGGCTTCAGACTTCCATTTCTTATTCTTAGTCTTTCTTGATTTCCTCCTTTGTACAAGTATTTTATTTGTTTGCTTGTTTGCTTGCTTGTTCCTTTCCTTTCCTCTTCCTCTGCCTCTCCCCTTCCCCTTCTGTTTTTCAAGGCAGGGTTCCTTTGTGTTGGCCTCCTGTCCTGGAATTCACTCTGCACTTTGTAGACCAGGCTGGCCTCTGAGATTTTCTGCCTCTGCCTCTGCCTCCCAAGTGCTGGGATTAAAAGTGTATGCCACCACCGCCAGCTACACTTGGCTTTTTTATATACCTTGGGACCTCCTGGCCAGGTTTGATATCACCCACAGTGTGCTAAAGGTGATAAAGGAGGAGTCCTTTATCGAGAAAATGTCTCAAAAGACTTGTCTACAGGCATTTTTTCAATTGAGATTCTCTCTTCCCAGATGACTTCAACTTGTATCAAGTTGACAAAAAACAAACAAACAAACAAAAAGCCTATTAGCACATTATGTCTTGAGAAATAGCAATTGGAAGATACGGTTTTGAAACTGAGTGTCTGAAAATTCTCTAATTGGTAGTTTGGATATTATGGTTTAGAATGGAAATGGTTCTTGTAGACTTTAAAGGGATGCTTTATTTTAGCTTTTTGAATTATTGTTGCATGCTGGTAGGACATTTTGTTGTCTCCCATTTCTAAAAATTTTCAAAGTTTCCTTTTTTTTCTTGTTTTTAAGTATTTTGAAATACATTAATTGCTGCTGTGGTGTAGATTTTTTATTGCTCTTAGTGTTTGTTAATAGTGGCCATCAATTCTGAGAATTTTCCTTCTACTTATTTCTTGTCCTTGATTTCTTTGTTTTGAAGCAACTATTTTTTTTTCTCCTAGAGGGGTTGTCTTATCTTTTTTTTTTTTTTAAAGAATTTTTTAATTTATTTTACGCATATGAGTACACTGTCGCTGTTTTCAGACACACCAGAAGAGGGCATTGGATCTCATTACAGATGGTTGTGAGCCACCATGTGGTTGCTGGGATTTGAACTCAGGACCTCTGGAAGAGCAGTCCATGCTCTTAACCGCTGAGCCACCTCTCCAGCCCAAATAAATGTCTTTTTTTTTCTTTTTCTTTTTTTCGGGAGCTGGGGACCGAACGCAGGGCCTTGCACTTCCTAGGTAAGCGCTCTACCACTGAGCTAAATCCCCAACTTCTGTCTTATCTTTTAGTCTTTTGTTATGAATTTCTCTATGAAGTTTTGATTTGACCATGCTATTAAGTTTAATTTTGCTGTAATGTGTGTGTGTGTGTGTGTGTGTGTGTGTGTGTGTGTGTGTGTGTGTATACATACAGATATACCTCAAGTAAGTTAAAAAACATATCTTTTTCATGCATAAAAGGTAATTGCTGGGGATATGGCGCAATGGGTAAAGTGCTTGCTTGCTGTGTTACTGACTTTTAAAGGACTATAGAGCAACCAGTTCAAGCACTTATAAGAAACTTCTAAACACAATCTTTGAAAGGACAAAAAACCTTTCATTGTTTTATATTTTGTGTGTGTCCTCATGTATGTGCACTTGTGTTCTGTGTGTGTCCATGTCTTATATTTGGAGCCCATAGACTGACAATGGGGATTTTCCTGTCTCTTTTTCCCTGGGGCTGGAATTACAGCAGCAATTTTCCTGGCTACTTGGTTTTGTTTGTTTGTTTGTTTGATTCGTTCGTTCGTTCATTTGTTTGATTCGTTCGTTCGTTCGTTCATTCATTCATTCATTCATTCATTCATTCATTCATTGTGCCAGGATATCTATGTAGTCTTAGTTATCCTGACTGTGAATTACAGCAGGAATTTACCTGGTTGCTTGCTAATTGTTTGCTTGCTTACTTGTTTATTGTGCTAGGGTGTCTATGTAGTTCTGGTTATGTAGGCCACTCTGGCTTCAAACTAACAAAGATCCTCCTGCCTGTTTCCTGAATGCTGCTAACCACACCTGGCATAGTAAGTAATGTTTCATTTTGAGTGTCATATTCCGTCACCCAATTGTAAGTTTTTAGCCCATTTTGTTTAGATTTTATAAGGTTTTTAGTTTAAATGTTTGTTTGGTTTTTTTCTCTTTTTCTTCCCTGCTCCCCGTCTCTTGTTTTTTTCCCCCCTTGTATTATATAGAGGTGAAGATAGAGATGTCAAAAAGATTGAATGATATCAGTTGGCCAGTAGACTTTTAATCAGGTCTTTCTGGGAAATGAATTACAGCTGTAGTAGAAAGAGGGAACCATGTGGTATATTTGGATTCTGGTGACATTTTCCATTCTTTCTAACTCCAAGACAACCCAATATATTAAAAACAGGGTGTAAAACTTCATTAGGATTTGAAGATTATCATAAATAGTGTGTGTGTGTGTGTGTGTGTGTGTGTGTGTGCGTGTGTGCGCACGCGCGGCACGCGTGTATACATGTCATATAGTAATTTAAGTTTCAGTAACCTAATTTGCCATCTTTTATGTATTTAAAATTAGGAACATGAGGTTTTTCTCCTAATTAAGAGACATATCAATAGTGATAACTATCTGGAAATTTTCCTGTGTGTAATATTAAGTGAAATATTTCCATTTCTGTTACTTATGTGAAACCAATTAGTTATGGATTTATGTGAAACCAACTAGTTATGGTGGTTCATACTTGGGAGTCTAAGGCAAGTGTATTATTTGAGTTCAAGACTAGCTTGGGCTACAGAATAAAACTGTCAAAAAACAAAATTTATGTAAAACTTTGGTCTTTTTTTTTTTTTAAATAACTTTTAAACTTATCCTTACCTCAAGAGGTTAAAAGAGTTTAGATTTATTTTATTTTCTGTGTATGAATGTTTTGCATGTGTATGTATGCACATCACATGCATGCTAGATGCCTGCTGAGGTCAGAAGAGGTTCCCAGAACTAAAGTTATGGATGGTTGTGAGCTACCATGTAGGCCCTGGGACTTGAACCCAGGTCCTCTGGAAGAATCTGCTTTTTAACAGTAGAGCCTATTTGAGACAAGTTCTTACTATAAAGCCCTAGGTTGCCTGGGCTTTTTAAAGAGCCATCTACCTCCTAGTGCTGGGATTGAAGGCATTCACCATCATGCCTGGCTAAAGATTTTTTTGTATGTAACCTGCCATCCTAAATGGAAAGCTGCTTTATTTCATCAAATACTTATTTTAGATTATTTACTTAGTAAAAAAACAAATTGAAGAAAGGAAATAAGACTTTCTAGCTTACAGGGTGCAGCCCTTAATATATTTCACAAACATTAGTTAATATAATTACTAAGTCATTTCCTGATAGTTTTCTTCTCATCTGTTTGCTGTCTTTAGCATTTTTGTTTTTTAAGTATTTTAATACAACAGTGATTTATTACTATGTATTTAAAACATATACCATTTACTTAGTAGTCTTATTTACCCAGGATCTATACAAGAGTGCCTTAGAGTGGGTGAGGTGAATTACACAGTTAATTATTTTCCCTCTTAATTAATACCTATGGAAAGGAACTTTCTTGTCTTTGTAGTACCTAAAAATTATTACTTTGAATCTAGTTGTGCTTCCCCATCCTCACCACCTCAAATAGGAGAACATGTTAACGAAAAGTGTTCCTTTTTTTTGGTACATGATTTATTTATTTATTTTCACTGTAGATCTCTTTAGACACACCAGAAGAGGACATCAGATCCCATTACAGATAATTGTGAGCCACCATGTGGTTGCTGGGAATTGAACTTAGGACCTCTGGAAGAGCAGTGCTCTTAACCACTGAGCCATCTCTCTAGCCCACAAAAAGTTTTCTTAAAAGAAAAATTTGCTGCATGAATCCATACCCTTTCTTTTTCTCACTAGAATACAAACAGGCATTTTAAAAAAGACAAAACAAGGGGTTGGGGATTTAGCTCAGTGGTAGAGCGCTTGCCTAGGAAGCGCAAGGCCCTGGGTTAGGTCCCCAGCTCCGAAAAAAAGAAAAAGAAAAAAAAAAGATAAAATAAAACCTAACAAATCGGGCTGGAGAGATGGCTCAGCGGGTAGGAGCACTGACTGCTCTTCCAGAGGTCCTGAGTTCAAATCCCAGCAACCACATGGTGGCTCACAACCATCTGTAATGGGATCCAATGCCTTCTTCTGGTGTGTCTGAAGACAGCTACAGTGTACTCATACAAAACCCAAAATAAATTAAAAAAAAAAAAAAAACCTAACAAATCAGCAGAAATAGATGAAGCAAATAACCAGGAGAAAAAGAGCCCAAGGAAAAGCACAAGAAACATATACAGAGACACACATATGCACACACAAATTCCAGTAAAACACAAAACCAGAAACTATAACATATATACAAAAGACCTATAAGGGAGGAAAAAAAGGATAGAGAAAAAGAATAAAAATAATACTCAGAGGAAACATTACAAGAGAATGAACCGTCAAAAAGCTATTGAATTCATTTTGTGTTGAGCATTACTGCTTAAGCACGGGGTCCTGCCTTTAGGAATGGTTTGTTTATGCAATAAGACTGTTGGAGAAAACTAATTTTTACTTTACTATGGTTATCAATTGGCTCCTGGGTTACCGATGGCGGGGAGGTGGGGTTCGAGGAGGAGCTTGTGACTATTTCCCCTTTCAGTGCTGGGACCCTATCTGGTCCAGATCATGGAAGCCTTTCCTTGCATTCTCTGAGTTGATGTGTGAGTTAATATGTGTATTAGTCCTGCTGTGTTTAGAAGGCCTTGTTTCCTTGGTGTCCTCTATCCCCTCTGGCTCTTCAAATCTTTCTGCTGCCTCTTCTGCAAGGTTACCTGAGCCCCATGGGGAGGGATTTGATGAAGACACCACATTTAGGAGTTAGTGTAGCAAGGTTTCTGCATATTTTCCAGCTGTTCGTATAAGTATTTGTTCCCATCTACTGCTAAGAGGAAGCTTTTCTGACAACATCTGAGCAAAGACACTACTCTATGCATATCTGGCAGATACAATATTGTATGTAGTTAGGAGTCCTTTTATTGCTGTGTTCCTTTAGCAGAACAGTAATATTTGGTTTTTACCCAGGTACCTATCTAGTCTTATGTTCTTGACACCTGAGCTTTGTCAGGGTTGGGTTCTGTCTCATGGAGTGGGCCTTAAATCCAATCAAATACTAATTGATTGGTTACTCAACAAGCTTTGTGTCACTATTGCACCAGAGTATCTTGCAGGCAGGTCAGCATTTGTAGATAGAACAGCTTGTAGCTGGGTTGGTGTTTACCTTTCTCCTCTGATAGAGTACCTTTTAGTACCATGAACACTAGGCTGTAAGGGTGAAAGCTCTAGGTAGGCACCAGCTTGACTTTTCTGGGTTCTGTGAGTTGTGTAGGTGTTTTCAACAATAGGGCCATTATCAATTGGTGGAGATCAACCAATAGCCTTGACAATAGCTTGGGTTGTTGTAGAGGATGGTTGTCCATTGGGTCCCTTTGGCCAACAACTCAGTGATGTTTCATTTGGTGACATGGGATGTCTATTAAGGGCTTTGTGTCCCTTCACTATTTGTTAATTCAATTTAAATTTATCTTGTGTTTATATTTTAAGACGCTTCTACCATGTTGGGTTTCCATATTCTTTCCTTTACTCCCTTCCCTCCTTCTCTTTGATTTCTTCCATTGTCTTTCTCCCTCTAACCATTGCCTATCTGTAGTAACTAATCTTTTTCCCCTTCCTAAGGAGGACCCCCCCACCCCATTCTCTTACTTTATACCTAACTTCTGTGGCTATATGGATTGTAGCTCACTTATGGAAGACTTAATAACTAACATCCACGTATAAGTGAATATATATCATATTTCCTTTTTGGGTTTTGGTTATCTCATGATTTTTTCCCTCTAGCTCCATCCATTTACTTGCCAATTTTACATATTGTTTAAATTTATTGTAAAAAATTTATTGTTTAAATGTGCCACATTTTCTTTATCCATTGTTTTATTGACAGATATCTAGGCTGTTTCCATTTTCTGACTATTATGAATAGAGAAGCAGTAAAAGTGGTTGAAAAGGTGTCTCTGTTGAAGGATGTAGAGTTCTTTAGGTATATGCACAAAAGTGGTATCTTGAGGTAAATCTATTTATTTCCAGCTTCCTGAGAAATGCCACATTGATTTCCATAGTGGTGGAATACGTTTGCAGTTCCGTCAGCAGTGGATGAGTGTTTCCTTTAATCCTCATCAACATGAGATGTCATTTGTTTTATTGATTTTGGCATTTTTGACTGGATTGATGAGATCTCAAGGTAGTGCTGATGTGCATTTCTTTGAGGACTAGGGAGTTGAACATTTCTTAGTATTCCAAATTTCTGAGCCATCTCTCCAGCCCAATAAAGTTCCTTCATGCTCTGCCCTCCTTTGCCCATAGAAAATCAAATGTGCTTCTTTTTATTTATGCATTCACGCACATGTCTATTCATACTATATTTTGAAAAACCATGTGAACATTTCTGTGGCTCACTTTGTTTTCTGAAGTTTAAGAAATTCTTATCAGGTATAATGAATATTAAAAGACAATTTGGAAGTATAGCATAGATACCTGGTAAGTGCATACTATATAATCATTAGGACCTGAGTTTGGGTCTCCTGCACTCATGTAAAAGCCTGATGCAGCAGTGTGTGTATTTTATTAGAGCTGGGGAGATGGAGTCAAAATCCTGAGGGCTTGCTGACCAGGCAGACAGTCTAGCTGAATCTGAATTCTAGGTTTTGTAAGAGGTTTTCTCAGAAAATAAGTGGAGAGTGATAGAAGAAAATACCTATTGTATTTCTACATGCATAGTCACATAGACCCTCATACCACATCCATGTACACATACAAAAAAAGACAGTTTGGAATTGGATACCCTTAATGCTGTTTTTCCTCATCTCTTATCTTAAATGGATTACATATGGACCACTTAGCCAGGGTGGCTAATGTTAGTTAAAAAAGTCAAGATATTCCATCCTTACATACTTAAGAAATAAAATATGTAGTAATAGAGCACAGAAAGACAGTTCCCTAAATGAAGACAATAAAACTTCATAGGGTCTCACAATAACTCTCACCAGATAATCAAAGAATTGATTAATGAAGTTAATACATGGTTTTCCCCCTGTGGTTTTAGAGAAACCAAGTTATCAAAATTTTAGCTATTTTTGGTATTTCATACTAAACTTGGATGAGATGGAAAGTCTATAAAATTATAAGAGAAGACTTATTGGTTCTCCTAATTGTCTCAGCTCTTTGTTTCTTCAACTAACTAAAGATAAAAAATTATGTATATACTGATTAGAGTACTATATAATGTTTTAATACATGCATAGATTTTGTATATTTTAAAGAAGCTAAGCGTATTTATCTTTTCAAACATAATTTTAAGATCCTCTCTTACAGATTTTTTGAGATGAATATACATTATTGTTATATCTAGTCACCCCATGTGAATTAAATAGCATTTCAGAACTTCTTACACCCATCCAATTTGTACTTAGTGTCACTGAGCATAATTTTTCCAGTTTTTGTTTATTTTATACCATGAAATGGCTGCAAAGTGACACCTTATTATGATTTTGTATTTGTTTCATAATTAATAACATCAAATATCTTCTAAATGACCATTGTAGATCTTTTCAGTTCCTTTGCCCATATTTTAATTTAGATTATTTGTGATTTTATTATACTTATGAAAGTTTTCAATATAGATTATACAAATCTTTTTTTTTTTTTTGGTTCTTTTTTTCGGAGCTGGGGACCGAACCCAGGGCCTTGTGCTTCCTAGGTAAGCGCTCTACCACTGAGCTAAATCCCCAGCCCCTATACAAATCTTTTTTAAAAGATTTATTATATAAGTACACTGTAACTGTCTTCAGACACACCAGAAGAGGACATTAGATCTCATTACAGATGGTTGTAGGTCACTGTGTGGTTGCTGGGATTTGAACTCAGGACCTCTTTTTTCCCTCCCTCTTTTTTTCAGAGCTGGGGACGGAACCCAGGGCCTTGCGCTTGCTAGGCAAGCACTCTACCACTAAGCTAAATCCCCAACCCCCAAACTCAGGACCTCTTGAAGAGCAGTCAGTGCTTTTAACCACTGAGCCATCTCTCTAGCCTCATACAAATCTTTTTTTCAGAGATATGGGTAGCTAACTTTTTGCTTTTTGGGTTTTGTTTTCAGTTTCTTGGCAGTGTGGTACCCTGCCTTAGCCATCCCCTGTGTATCCACACCCCTAAATAAAAACAGGGGTAACCCAAGGTTTAAAGGCCTTTTTTGTTTTTTCCCTCCTCACATTGAATTGTTTTGGTATCCTTTATCTTTAAAAAGACTTTAGGTATATGGATATTTTTGTTTGTTTTTTTGAGACATGGTCTTGTATATCCTGAGTACCCTGGAATTTGCCGTGCAGACCTGGCAAACCTCAAAACATCTGCCAAAACATTTTGTTGACCCCATTTCTCATTTTTACTTAGTCACTCTGTTTTGATTCTTTTGTACCATCTATCAAATTCCTGAGTGCCTGATTTACAAGAACAAATTTCTGAAAATCATTTTGGACTTTGCACCTCCTTTCATTAGTTAACATCCTTTCCTTTTTTTCTTGTTTTTGGGACAGGGTCTCATGTGGCCCAGACTGGTTTTGAACTCATTTTTGAATTCTTGATAATTCTGACTCCCTGATTTATTTCTTCCCTCTTCTTTGCCCCTCTCATTCTCCACCCCCTCCCTTTTCCTATTCCCTCACACTATTTTCTCACATGTATGTGTGTGAACTTATGGATACTACAGTACTTGTATAGAGATGAGAGGAAAACTTGGTAAAGTCAGTTTTCTCTTTTCACCATGTGTTCCCTGAATTGAACTCAGGTTGTCAGCCTTGGTGGCAAGCTTCTTTACTGCCTTAGCCATCTCATTAGCCCTTGAGTCAACTTTCTAAGTGCTGGTATTACAGATGTATATCACTGTTCCTGGCTTTGATTTTTTTTTATTTTTACATTCTTCATTTTTCTTGCAATCACCTTGTACTTACTGTATTTGTGCTTGTGTATATATGGAGGCCAAATCTTGAAAGGACCCAAGTTCAATTCCCAGCACTGTAGGAAGTAAGAGCCTCACTGTATAATCACTAATTCAAGAGACTAATGAATATGAAACAATTTTTAATATACCCAGAAAGGGACTCCAGGATAGAGAAAAAGCAAAAATGCCTGGTGCACTAAAATGATACAGACTTTTTGATTTACTTGGTTTAAATTACTTCATCCCCCCCCTCACTTTTAATGTCTTATATACCATATCCAATTTGGGATTTTTGCAGGCTTTTCTGCCCTCCTAAATCTGGACTATATGCTAGTTTGCTGCACAAATGGTCTTTTGGTATTGTTGCCCCCTTTTTGCAGATCTGTTCCTGAACCCTTCTTTAACATACAAAATATTTTGTTAAATATATTTAATATTTATAGATTTTAATAAATGCAATTCTTAAAATATTAACGTATCTGCTGTCTTGCTAATAAGAGAAAGATGCATGTATGTTAAACTTTGAGTGTATTTACCCATGAAAGTACTTTTAAAAGCAAATTTTCTGTAGGAGTCTATAATTTCACTTTTCCTTCTTAACATTCTGCTCTAAGACTGGGGAGATAGATGGCTCAGGCTGTAAAGTACTTTAGGGCCTGTGTGTGATCCTCAGAACTCATGGTGTTTGTTTGTTTGTTTGTTTGTTTGTTTATTAAAGTGAAAGCCAAGTGTGGTGGTGTATGTTTGAATGCCAGTGCTGGGGAGGTGAAGACAAGTAGGTCCCTGGGACTCAGCAGCTAGCCAGTGAGGCTGTTTCCAGACTAGTGAGAGACTTTGTTTCAGGTGGCTGTGGCAGGGGCGATGGTAGCGGTGGTGGTGATGATATGGAGATATAGCTCATGCAGAACAGCTCGAAATGTTGTTTTTAGATCTCTACCCATAGAGAAAGGAGGCTGTCCTGGTATTTTTCTCTTTTGGAAACTCGACTTAAATGAATAATACTTTCCTCTTTTCATTACAGTTTGTTTGTCTTAGCTTTTTCTCTGCCATCTGTGCTGGTTTGGTAAACAGACTCTTGTAAATATGTGTTTTTCCTTTGAGAAGGGTTTCAATTGGAGATTTTCTACTTATTTTTTTGTTTTCTTTTTTCTGGGAAGGTTTTTGTTTTTGTTGTTCTTGTTTTTTTGAAATCTTGTGATTACTCTCACCCATCCTTCTGAATCTCTTGCCTGATTATTCTTTTTTTTTTTTTTTTTCCCGGAGCTGGGGACTGAACCCAGGGCCTTGTGCTTCCTAGGCAAGCGCTCTACCACTGAGCTAAATCCCCAACCCGCCTGATTATTCTGTTTGGGCTATTTTGTCAAAAAATTGTTTTCTACCTACTTCTGGCAAGCTTTTGTTTGTGAATATATCTTTATTTTTGGTTCTATCCCTGTCATCTTCTTGTTTTAGGATCACAGTAACATATCTTATGGACTCTAAAGGCAGATGATTCCTCCGGACTCTTTTGTTGTTGTTGTCTTTTGTTTTTGTGTTTGTTTGTTTGTTTGTTCGTTTTTGAGTGTCTTGAACTCTTTCCTCAGTTTATCCTACTTAATGCTGGGATCACTGGTATGTTCCACCCAAGGGCTCTGAGTCCTATCTCATTTGGCCTCTTTCCTTAAGAGCTTCATCATGCCTCTTAAACCTAACAAATTGTGTTTATACTCTGCTTGACATCCCCTGCTTTCTCCCTCCCCCCAGCCCCCCCAAAATAAAAGAAAGCAGTTTTGATTATCAGGGTCAGTGAATTCATTGAGAATCTCATTAGCTTTGCAGTATCTACCACCACCACCACCACCACCACCACCACCACCACCACCACCACCACCACCACCACCACCACCACCTTCCTCTCCTGTGCTGACACTTTTGTATGACCTTATGACCTTCTGGTTCAGTGTTAGTTATTCAATGAGTTTTGTTCTATTGGCTTCTTCAGTGACTCCCCTTGCCACCCCCCCCCTCCAAGAAAAAAATGTTGGCATTTGATGCTGAAGAAAATTTCCATTTGATCTTCATCTGGCTCAGTTTTCTCCTTGGTTCCTTGTCAGCTTAATTGCTTTCTTTAGGAAGGTGTAGTAGTCCTAGGCCTTACATGAGAGAGCTGAAAGTTCAGCCCCTTCAGTTAGTTGCCTTCACACTAATCTCTACTATTTCAGTTAAACCTGCACCACCACCACCACCACTTTTAAATTTATGACAACGTCTAGGGTATTGTTTACTCTAGATACTGTAAGTCATTTAGGAGAAAATAGTGTGTTTTTTTTTTAAATCGAAATAGTATTTTTTGTTGTTCAACTATTTTATATTTCTGTCACATTTTATTATTAACTTAAAGCTTTCTCTAAGCCAAGTTTTAGATACATTAGGTGCTCCCCAAACATAGAGGGGTACAGTGAAATGACTTAGGTTCTAGCATATAAATCTGTAGTCCAAATTTGGAAATTTAAATGGAGGGTGCTTAGTGAATAGAACCTATAAATTAGTATATATCTGTTTTGAGAAAATGGTATCTTTAAGTAGAAGAATCCAGTTGCAGTAAAATGAGTATAAAGATAAGCTGTAGTAAGAAGGGTCCAACAGAAGAACAAAAACAGACTTTATTTACTATTTTTAATGGAGAATTTAAAAAAATTACAGACTGGTACAATTTCAAAGTAATTCTTTTTTTTAATTGGATATATTTCTTTATTTACATTTCAAATGTTATTCCCTTTCCTGGTTTCCTGTCCATAAGCCCCCATCCCTTCCTCCTGCCCCATAAGAGTGTCCCCCCCCCCCCCAACAACATTCCCCTGCAGTGGGGGAGTCCAACCTTGGCAGGACCAAGGGCTTCCCCTTATACTGGTGCCCACAAAAGGCTATTCTCTGCTACATATGCAGTTGGAGCCCTGGGTCGGTCCATGTATAGTCTTGGGTAGTGGTTTAGTCCCTGGAAGCTCTGGCTGGTTGTCATTGTTCTTTTTCTTTTTCTTTTTTTTTTTTTTCTTTTTTTTTTTTTTCCCTTTTCTTTTTTTCCGAGCTGGGGACCGAACCCAGGGCCTTGCGCTTGCTAGGCAAGCGCTCTACCACTGAGCTAAATCCCCAACCCCGTTGTCATTGTTCTTATGGGGTTGCAAGCCCCTTCAGCTCTTTGAACCCTTCCTCTGATTCCCCCAAAGGGGGTCCCGTTCTCAGCTCAGTGGTTTGCTGTTAGCATTCGCCTTGCTCGGTATTTGTCATGCTCTGGATGTGTCTCTCAGGAGAGACCTATATCCGGTTCCTGTCAGCATGCGCTTCTTAGTTGCATCAATCTTACCTAGTTTTTGTGGCTGTATATATATGGGCCACATGTGGGGCAGGCTCTGAATGGCCATTTCTTCAGTCTCTGCTCTAAACTTTGCCTCCATGTCTCCTCCTATGGATATTTTTGTTCCCCTTTTAAGAAGGAGTGGGAACATCTGCATTTTGGTCATCCTTCTTGAGCTTCCTGTGGTCTGTGGATTGCATCTTGGGTAATTTGAGCTTTTGGGCTCAAAATAATTAAGATGATTCCGTGGGATATAAAGGACATTGTACCTTATTCTTGTGATTATCATATATTTTACTTATTGAGGAAAATTCAACTATTGTAAACTTTTTTCCTAAGGGATAGACCTAGTTTTGTTTTAGGGATAGTGTATTTGAAGGTTGTAAGGACATCTGCCACCTGCATTTTAATCTAGGTTTGCCCACAAAAAGATTCAGGAGTTATTTTTCTATTGTATCATTGTATGCATTTTTTTTTAAAGTTGCAAGAATCATTTTGCCTCTTAGTTATTTACCCACTCCCTAGGTCTCTTCTGATATCATCATGAAGAATAAAATAGGGGCCTAGGGGCTATAGAGATAGATGTCTTTGTGGTTAAGAACACTTTGTGCGTTTTTAAAGAACCTGGATTGGGTTTCTAGTACCCACATGGCAGGTCAAATATCTGTAAATCTGTGAGATCTGACAACCTTTTTCTTGCCTCCAAGAGCACTATATACATGTGTATGCGCATACACTCAGGCACAAACACACACACATAAAATAGAATGAAAAAATACATAAGCAAATACTTCTCTCATTTAAAAGTGCTAATATACAACCTACTCCATCAGAGAATATTCCAGACTCAAATAATTATGATTTATTTTAAATTGCTGATAGATTCACTATTTTCTATTATAATTGGAATTTGTACTTTAGTAGTTTCACACTGCTGCTTATTACCTGTCTGAAATTAATTTTTATCACAATACCTAACATAAGTACCTAAGTTAGTAGTGCTTATTTTTTTTTTTTTTTTTTTTTTTGTTCTTTTTTTCGGAGCTGGGGACCGAACCCAGGGCCTTGTGCTTCCTAGGTAAGCGCTCTACCACTGAGCTAAATCCCCAGCCCCGTAGTGCTTATTTTTTAACGATGGAATGGATGCTCGGGTTTTTGGTAAGTCAGTGTGGTGCACAGTGATAAGGAGGGAGGACTCTAGTATTGACCCAAATTATTTTAATCAAAGGATTCCAGGTATGTCAGCCATATTTTGATATGTAGAATTATCATGTGGGGGTCTTAATTTAGAAGACTTCAGATATTACCAAACATAAAATACCACAGAAAATAAAAGGACTTGAGGACTAAATATTTTTTGAGATATGGGCTATAGGTTTGTAAACATTCAGTTTTAATTAATAAAAGACATTTTCACTGCTTCAACTGTGAATTGGCCTGGAACTTTTCTTCTGGGATTAATAAGAAGTCCTCAAAAGGATGAGGTTGGTATAAAAAACAAACAAAAACAGATGTCTAGCTAGAGAATATAAAACTGAATGTTGTAAACTGAATTTATTTACTTTGTAGTGGGAAGAGGGAGACCTGTGTGCTATGGGACACATGTGCAGGCCACATAAGCTGTTCTCTGGGAGTCAGTTCTCCTTCCACCGTGTGAGTCTGAAGAATTGCACTCTGGTTACCAGGTTTTTTTTTTTTTTTTTTTTTTTTTTTTTCTTTTCTTTTTTTAGGAGCTGGGGACCAAACCCAGGGCCTTGCGCTTCTGACACTTTTATCCACTGAGCTATCTTGCTGCTTCCACCTTTTTTACTTAATGTTTCAAATGAAATATTCTTTTTTTTTTTTTGAGCCAAAATTTTATTTATTCATTTTTTGCATTTGAAGTACTCCTCGATGACATCCTTGGCCTGAGATTCTTTGCCATAGTCCTTAACCACTACGCAACTGCAACCAACCACTTTCCGTGGTTTCTCCTCTCGATGGATTTTACAGAGGCCTACCCATTCCCCTAGTTTCTTGTTGTCATCAACCTTTATCAGGTTGATCTGGTGCTCAGCACAGAGTGCCTCCACCAGCTTGACATACATGGGCTCATCACAGTCGGATGCAAGCACACAGAGATGGGCTTGGCGCTTGTCTAAGGCTTTGGCAGCTTTGCGTATGCCACGTGCTAAGCCATCGTGGATGATGGCGGTCTTCAGCACCTCTTGTAGAGCAGTGTTGGAGTCCATTACACCTCTAGCAGCTATGCCTTCCTCAGCCACGGCGGTGGATTACGGGTGACGCCGAATCTTGAACGCACCTGAGCTTCCGCCTCTGCGGAACTTGGCGGTGGCAGGGGAAAAGCCTAATGAAATATTCTTTCTTTTTAAAAATGTTTTATTTTTGAGATTATAATATAGTTATATTTACACTTCCCTCCAAACCCTCTCATACACTCCTTGCTCTTTCAAATTCTTCGCCTTTTTTTCATTTAAATGCATATATGTATGTGTATATATATACACACACACAGAGAGAGAGAGAGAGAGAGAGAGAGAGAGAGAGAGAGAGATTCTTAAATACAGCCTACCCAGTCTATATAATGTTACTTGTATGTATGTTTTCAGGACTGATCATTTGGCATTAGATAACCAGTTTGTGTGCTCTTTCCTGACAAACATTTCTCCTATTTTTAGGTATTCCTTTAGTTATTTGTAGTGTTTTGTTTTGTTTTTTGTGGTGTTGAGGCCTCGTGGACTTTCTAAATGAAATAATTTCTTTAGAATAATAACTGAACTATCAGTCAATAAAAAATTAGAGTAGTTGATGGGATTGGAGTTAATGAGCAGTTTTTCCGATGTGAATGCTAGGAACCAAACTTGGGACCTATGAAAGAAAGCAGTAATCATTCTTACTTACTGAGCCATTTCTCTTCAATTCTAGCTTGATGGTTTTCCCTTTCTCCCCTTCCTCCCCTTCGTCCCCTTCCTTCCCCTCCCTTCTCCTCTCCTCCACCCTGATTTTTGAGACAGGGTCTCATTAACAGCCTAGGCTGGTCTCAAATTCATAATCCTATCTCCGACTCCCATAGTTCTAGGGTTACAGGCAGTTAATACCACTGCTGATCCTATGCGGCCTTTTCCTTAAAGACATATTTGAGGTTAACTGTCAGCTCACAAGTATATTTGTTTGATTTTGTTTCTCCATCCCTTTTGCTTGATATGATGATATAGGGGGGAAAGAGGACCTTTTAGTCCCTTCAGTTAGGTGTCCTGGGTCACCAGAACTTTGGATAGCCTTAGTTTCCTCTAGCATCAGTGTTGAGGACACAGAGACCCAGCTCATGATATCATCCTTAGCAGAGTTTCCCTAAGCTTTTAAAGGACCTTGACTCAGGTTCAATGAGCACTCCAGAATTCTAAGAATGTCAAGCCTAGCTGATATAAGCAGAATTGAAGAGTTTATTGTTATTTCTTTAAAATTGTGTGTGTTTGTGCACATGCATGCACATGCACAAATGTCACTGTGTGCATGTAGAGGTCAGAGAACAAAATTTGTGGTGTTAGTTCTGCTTTTATGTGTGTTTCAGGGAATGGTTCTGGTTTATATGGCAAGTGTCTTAACTACTCACCTATCCTGCTGGCCCTAAAGATAGTTTTACAGAGATGGAAGCATGAGTGTCAAGAGAAAAATAAATGTTCCACCGAGAGCATGGGTGTGGGTTTCTCTAAGAGAGAGTCACAGAAAGTAAGACATCCCCAGATAGAGAAATGGGCTTCTCAAGAGAGAGTCACAATTGTCTCAGCATTAGCCCTATATACCCATTTGGTAGCTTGAAAGTTACCATCTCAGAAAATTGCTAGAAAACCTTAGTGGTGTTTGTTTTCCCTTGGGAAGTCAGATTATAGGATGGCTCTGGAAATGCCTTGGGCCCAATTATAATCTGATAAAGTAAAACTAGAAGCTACTAGGGTTGCACAAAGAGTTTAGTACACATCCTTTCCCTATAAATGGGGTTTCTGGTGAGATTCCTAGAAACTTCTATGCTTAAAGCTAGAAAGCAAGTGATAAGGGCCTTAAGTACTTGTTAAATTTTCTGAAATTCTTTCTTCTTTGCTAGCAGGAGCCTGGATTTCTGGGTAAGGATATGCAGTCCCTTAGCTCCCAAGATTTTTCCTGTACTGTTTCAGAACCGGAGACATTTTCTTTCCAGTGTCCCATTTGTTTGCAGAGAGAGCAGGGAATCTTTGGTCCCTTTCCTGCAAAGGGATGTTTTATTTTCCGGTGTCCTTTTTATTTACATATATGGATTTGCAGGTGCTTGGCTGAGTTATAGCTCTGGCTAGGACCTTCCTGACACTTTCCTATTATTTTTTTCATAGTTGGCATTCCCAGAGTGACACAGAGTTCATAGCAGCAGTTAGCAATTCAGCCATTAGTTTATTTCTGTGGTCCTTTGGCTTCTTTTATCCTATCCCCATTATTTATGATTCTCAGACTCCTATGTGCCTATTTGTTAGCCTTCAGGACCTGTTTAAAGCTTCTATAGTATCTGTTGCAAAGAAATACTTGTCTAGGAAGTCCCTTCCTTCTGGTGATTCAAGGCTAGCAGTTGTGTACTTTTTAAGGGCCTCAAGAAACAATCCAGGGAAGAGGACAGAAGCAGTCTAAATAGAGCCAGGGTTAGGAATTAGAGAAGATAGGCTGAATGAAGAGTCTCTGGGAACTGGGAAGTGAGTTAGAGGATCTTTATAAGAAAAACCAAAGGTAAGAGAAGTCACCCCTGCTCTTTCTCACAAGACTTCCATTGCCTATGTGGTAAAGGCATAGAAAAACAAGTTACAGAATGAGAATGAATGATAAAATAAGAAGCTGAAGAAAGTACACTGTTTTAAAGTACACTGTTGTAGTCTGGCTACTTGGGTGACTGAGATGGGAGAATCACTTGACTTGAGTTCAAGACTAGTCTGGGTAACATGCCCATACTCCCTTCTTTCTTTGCTTCTTGTTTCTCAGAGTTAGCTTTTTATAGTTTTGTTTTTATTTTAGATAAGATCTTGCTATTTGATCAGACTGGCTTTGAACTCTGTCCTCCTAATATAACCTCAGTATCTTTTAAGAGGCTGAAAATGAAATAGTGATGTGATAGTACAATGAAAAATTGATCTAATATGAAATAAAAATGCACTGAAATCAAATACTAAGTGATTGGTATTCCCATCTTCTTCAGTCACCTAGCCTCAGTTACTTTGACCTGTGCCTTGAATAATTTCTGGAAAGTTCATACTCTGGAAGATAACCAATAATACAATAATTGTGTCATCATGAATAATGAACCCTAGAGAGCGGGTGAGGTGACTTTGTGGATAAAGAAGCAGCACAGCTTTTGATTGGAGAGTTGAAATAAATTATAAAAAGATGTGACAGAGAGCTTGGATTTTTGGTTTTTTTATAAACATTACGTTAAAAAATTTTACTTTCATTGTTGTTGGAGCTTGGATATATGTATTAGAGGTGAGTGGAAAACTTGTCCAAGTCAGTTTTCTCCATATATCGTTTGGGTCCTTGGAATCTGAAACATGTTATCAATTATGTAGTGAAGAGTGCCTTTACCTAACTAAGCCATGTCACCAGCCCAGTGAAATAATGTTTTTGCTGGTCTTACAGTAAAAGTTTAGAGAGCAGGCAAGATTCTGACGAGGAAGAAGTCCAAAGAGGATGTGGAAAAACTTGCTTGCTTATGAAGGGGACTGTTGTATTAAACTGATTATTATGACTCATTCAGATGTAGAGGGTTGCTTCTGTATGAGGAAAGACGAATCTCTCTAGGAATTGGGTTCCTTGGAAGTGACGGCTAGAAGACTCTTCTTAGTAAATTCTTTAGTATGATCATATTCCCCCTACATAACCTCTCCAGGCTATTTTCTAGTTTTTTTTTTTTTTTAAATGAGTTAGTGTAGGTTATACTATGTAGCCCAGGCTAATCCTCCTAAGTGCTAAGTACCATCATGCCCATTTTAGCTTTGTTTTTTTGTTTTTTGTTTGTTTGTCTTAGTGTATGTACATGCATGCCTGCATGGGCGTGTTTAGACCAGAGGATAGCTTACATTTTTCAGGAGTTCTCTCCTTCCACCATGGATTGAGGTGTACTAGGAATTGAACTTAGGACATCTGGTTTATGGGTAAATGCCTTTACCTGCTGAGTCATCTCTCTGGCCCTTAGCCTTGTTTGGATATTGTGGAAGGAATAATGAATAGGAGCGATGGCTTTCTGCTTATCCTTGTAGAGTTTTTGTTGTTGTACTGTTCAAATTTGATTTGGACATGGTTTTGTTTGTTTTGTGTTTTGGAGGGAAACAGCCTCTTCTAACCTCAAAAATCTTTGAATGCTAAGATTATAGGCATACCATCACTATGTCTAGCTTGGCCTATTTCATATTCTTTGTGTGTGTCCATGTATAGCCACCCACCTGCCCCAATCTATATTTCAGACTCACTTGTATTTTCATTTATGCTCACCTCACCCTTATATCTGGAGCAGACTCTCTGACACAGTGCCTTTTGTATTTTTGCCTTCCTTAAGCCCTATGGTTTGATTAGTAATGATAGTTTTAAAACAGCAATAAGCAAGAATGTGTTATAGTAACAAAAGATTGTGATATTGGAGAAAAGGGAGCTGAGAGAAAGCAATGGAAAATGAGAAACAGTAAAGATAAGTCCTACATGCACACATGTGTGAATTTCTACACATAAAGTCTTATAGAGAAAGAAAGTTGAGAGGAGTTTATTTCAGAGAGAGAGAGAGAGAGAGAGAGAGATTTTTCCTAAAATATAACACTTGAAAATTTTATTTAAAAAATGTAATTAGAGTAGGCATTGATGGTGCATATATGTAATTTCAACATTTGGGAGACTGAGGAAGGCCTACAAGTTCAAAGTCATCTGTGGGATATATATCAGATCCTCTCAGAAAAGTAAAAAGAAAAGGTTGTTTAAGCAGATTAATAACACTGATCAAGCAACAGGATATGATTTTACACTCACCAAATTGACAAAGTTGATGTGTTGTAGATAACTACCACATGTGCTCTTGAGCATGTGTAACGGTGGTAACCTTTAGACATTAGGAAATGTCTAGACTGCTTAGGCTACTATGATGAAACTTAGATGGCATTAGTTTATAAATAATAGAAAAGATTTCATAGTTTAGGTAACTGGGGAGTTCTAGGTTAAGTTGCCATGTCTGGTCAGTACTTATTGTGCCTCACAGAACTTGTATCTTGTTCTTGTTGCATCCTCACATAGAGGAAGAGGGTGAAGAGATTAATTTCTTCCCTATTCCCTGTCCCCTTTATGAAGTCACTACCTAAAGGTTCTACCTCCTAATATCTTTGAGCTAAGATTTTAATGTGAATTATTTAGACCATAGCAGAAGCACAGAAGAGCAGAAAAGAAGTTGCTTTGGTTTTTATCAAAGTATCATTTTCTTAAAGTGGCATTATATATGTAAGTAATAGATTCTATGATATAGTGCAAGATCTAGTAGCTATGATCATTTCCAAGCAGTGATTAATCAGAGTGGCATTTTGGGGTATCTATAATTATTTGTTATTTGATTAAGTCCATCAGTGATAAAAATCGCAGGTAATACAGAATACAGTTAGATGTTTACATTCATAAATAAGAAATGATAAGTTTTAATTCAACGTTAATCAAAATTAACATTTGTGCAAGTCTATAAACATTTAAAAATATTTAGATTTATTTTATGTATGTGAATGAGAGTGTACATGCCTGATGCCAGAGGAGGTCAGAAGAATGTGCATTAGATTAGGTGGTACTGGAATTATAGATGGTTGTGTACTATTATACTGGTGCTTGGAACTGAACCTGGGGCCTCTGCAAAACCAACAACTCCTTTTAACTGAGCAGTCATCTGTCTAGTTCTGTAAGTTTGCAAATGAAGCTTGTGAATCCTATGAGAAAGTATCCAAGCTGGGTGGCACATGCCTTTAATCCTAGTACTCAGGAAGCGGAAGCAGGTACATCTCTTAAGTCCAAGGTCATCCTGGACTACTTAGTTCTAGAACAGCCAGGCTTATGTAAAGATATCCTGTCTAAACAAAACAAAAGCCCTAGTGTTCTATAGTAGTTACACATACAAGCCCCAAAATATGAACAGTCCAACCTCATTCGTGGTATTGGAGAAGCAACAAATGAATAAGTGTCTAAAGATTCCTTAGTAAGTAATATATAGATTGTAATATGTTCATTTTTTTCAGAATGTAAAAAACAATGATTCTTTTTATTTCATTATGTATTTTATTAGCACTGTCATTCATGGAATATATAAAGTTCACAATGCCATCCTCATATAATACAGAGCTTCAACATCATAAAGCAGTAAGAAATGAACAGAGGCATTGAAATACATTTACTGTGGATTGAGTCAAATAATGAATAGATTTGAAGTTGAAGACAAACTTTGGTGTTCTCTCAAGAAGATAAAATAATGTCAATATAATAATAGAATATCTTGTTCCACAAAAATACTAGCAATAATTACATAGATGTTTTGATTTTTGGCTCATGTCAAATTAACATTGCTATAACATTGATCATTCTACCTGAAACATAATTGCATTCATAGCTTATTTTCCAAAAAACTCTTTAGTGAATTTTTTGTACAAAATATTTACTAATTCATATCATGTGTATGGATAAGTGGTGTGATATTTATAATAGTTCTCAAAATGGAAGGTTGGTGAAAGTTTTGTATAGTCTTCATATTTGAGTGATTTTTTTTCTTTTCTTTTTTTAATTTAATAATTTATAATCATTTTTTATCCCCCCCCTCAGTCCACCCTCTTGACTGTTCCATATCCCATATCTCCTTCCTCCATCTTTACAAGGATGTCTCCAATCCCCCAACCCCCTACCCCCCACTCCACCAGACCTCCCCACTGCCTGGGGCTTCCAGTCTCTTGAGGGTTAGGTATATCGTCTCTGAGTCCAAAATGGCAGTCCTCTGATGTGTGTGTGTGTGTGTGTGTGTGTGTGTGTGTGTGTGTGCGTGTGCGTGTGTGTGTGTCTCCTCATATCAGCTGGTGTATGCTGCCTAGTTGGTGGCTCAGTGTCTTGGGAGATCTTGGGGTTCCAGGTTAATTGAGACTGCTGGTCCCTCCTACATGATTCTTTTTTTTTTTTTTAAGAATTATTTATTTATTTCATGTATGTGAGTACACTGCAGCTGTCTTCAGACACAGCAGAAGAGGGCATCGGATCCCATTACAGATAGCTGTGAGCCACCATGTGGTCGCTAGGAATTGAACTCAGGACCTCTGGAAGAGCAGCCAGTGCTCTTAACCGCTGAGCCATCTCTCCAGCCCCATGATTCTTATATACCTAAATTTAGGATACTGTTCATTCAAGGGAAAGAAGTAGGAAGGAGTATTCACTCTAGTTATATAAAGGACTTTAAATTAGATGTTTAATATTAAAAAACACTTGGTTTTGCTAAAATATTGAATCACGTTTAGTTTTGCTGGAAATACTACATTAAAATATCCACACTGAGGTTACTAAAGATAGTTTCCATTTTAATAAGCAAAACAATCTAGACATTGTGTATATGGACTTTGTTAAACTATAAAACCAAATTTGATCCTTTTAATATTCTTCATCTCATAGGAAGTAAATTAGCACCTGTAACGGCACAAAGAACTTTAAAACACATGATGAAAACATACTTACTAGATTGCTTGACTATGATAATAATTTTGTTAGATTATACAGCATATTCATAGAAAGTTCTAATTAGTGCAAAGATAGAACCATATTCATTTAATTTAACCTTTTTTTAGACATTTTTTCTGTGTAGCCCTGATTATTAAGTCTTTGCTTTCAAAAACCGATGATTATTCTGTGACATTAATTGCCTGATTCTAACAATTATTGATTTATTTTGGAAGTGACAAGTTCACTATATCATACAAAATGAGATTATATTTTAGACATTGATATTACTAAATAATTTTAAGCATTACTTTATAATCCAATTTTCTTAAACATATAGTAGTCTGTTCTCTTTAGACATACAAATGACTGTTATTGGTGTTACTGTTTCATTTTAATGCTATTTATCATTAATGTATAATTAGCACATTTTATTGTTTAGACACGTTTTGAATTTAAGTCTTAGTGCCTCACTGAGGCTACCTGAGTGATTGCAACCGTATGAGTGGCCTATTGAGCATCTTAGTGCAGCTGTGTGACTTGTGTCTTACCATTTTAAATCACGTTGTTTTGTTTTTTTCCCTTTTAGGATCGAAAGTTAACAAAATCTGAAAGGCAGAGATTCAAAGAAGAAGCTGAAATGCTAAAGGGTCTTCAACATCCTAACATTGTTCGATTCTATGATTCCTGGGAATCCACAGTAAAAGGGAAAAAATGCATTGTTTTAGTGACTGAACTAATGACATCTGGAACACTTAAAACGTAAGTCAATCAATATTTTTCCAGATAATCTCTTGTTTTAGATCTACTTTTTGTTTAGCCTATTATGACAGAAATAATCCTTTCAACCTTTGATACAATGTGTTTTTCCTACCCACAAAATCGTCTTGTATATATTATTTTGAATACAGTGATTATTTATTGGTAACTGTTGGAATGAGTTTGTTGTGAATAAACCTAGTTAATTTTAAGTCACATTGATTGGTATTTCTAAAATTGAGCAGTTTCGGGCAGGAGAGATGGCTCAGCCGTTAAAGGCTAGGCTCACAACCAAAAATATAAAAAAATCGAGCAGTTTCGGGATTAAAAATCAATGTCAAGGTTGCCCTCTAGTGGTTAAAATCAGATTAACAGGTAGTTGTGAACCACTAGACATGGATACTGAAAGTTGAACTCAGGTCCTCTGCAAGTACTTTTAACTGCCCAGTCATCTCTCCATCTCGCTCGATGATGAAGATGGTAAGGATGAGGATAAGGATAGAAGAAGAAGAAGAAGAAGGAGGAGGAGGAAGAGGAGGAGGAAGAGGAGGAGGAGGAGGAGGAGGAGGAGGAGGAAGAAGGGGGAAGAAGGGGGAAGAAGGGGGAAGAAGGGAGAAGAAGGAGGAAGAAGAAGGAAGAAGAAGAAGAAGAAGAAGAAGAAGATGATGATGATGATGATGATGATGATGATATTCAGACTCCTTTTTATTCATATACCTGCTTCTTCTACTAGACTTTACTTTGTCTCACAGTGTCTGAAACTTGATAAATACTTTAGTGGTTTAAAGAGAGTTGTGTGGTAGTTGTGTATCTATCTACAACTTGAAATTCTTTTCATTAATACAGATACTTAGTTGCTTGTCAGCAGTCTGTAAGGCCTATGTAATAGCAGAGTACAGTGGCTTTACTTGTGTCTTGCTTGCTTTTTTTTTTTAAAGCCATGATATATGGAGCTAGAGCAAAAGCTTAGTGGTTAAGAGCACTTGTTCCTTTGCAGAGGACCCATGTTTAATTCCCAGCACTCACATGGTAGTTCACAAACATCTGTAATTCCCATGCCAGGGGATCTGACACCTTCTGGCTTCTGTGGACCCCGAGCTTGCATGTGGTGCACACATGGATACACAAGCAAAAACATTGATGAATCTACTAAGGTTTTCTTTTTTTTTTTCTTTTTTCTTTTTTTTTTTCTTTCTTTTTTTTGGAGCTGGGGACCGAACCCAGGGCCTTGCGCTTGCTAGGCAAGTGCTCTACCACTGAGCTAAATCCCCAACCCCCTACTAAGGTTTTCATGATCTATTTTTTATTCATTTGTAAATGTACATATCTGTGAGAGTATACCATATGTATGGAAATCTTTGCGGAGGTGGGTGAGAAGAGGGTGATAGATCCCTTAGAGCTGAAGTTACAGGCTGTAGTGGGCTGGGTGCTAGGAACCAAGATTACACAAAGAATCTCTGTCTTCGGGGGGGGGGGTTGGGGATGTGTCTGCTGCCATGTCTTTGCTCCACCATCATGGACTCTTAAGTCTCTGAAACTATAAGCCCAAATATATATTGATATATTGATATATTGCTTTGGTGATGGTATTTTGTTATGGTAACAGAAAAGTAACTAGACAGATGATTTCACAGTTAAACAATGAACCCTCTAAACTATGAAGACACACAACCAGAAATTAATACTGGAGCAGTTAAAGATACTTTGGGCAGTTCTGAAAGTAATATATATTAAGTGTTTATGGAAAGATTAAAACGAGCATGCGAACAGTTATATAAGGAGGATTGAGAATAAATAGTAGAAGACATAAAGAAGAAATGGGACTCTATCCCGAAAATGACAGGCACAATTAAACAAAATCTGCCTAAGAGCAAATCATTAAAACGTCATAAGAGTCTGCTCCTGGTATACTCCTGGTATATATCTCAGTATTCAGGAGGCAGAGACAGGCAGGTCTCCAGTTTGTTCTATCTAATGGATTCCAGGGCATCCAGGGACACTTAGACTGACTCCCAAAGGGGGAAAATCATTCTTTGACTATTTCATATTTGAATATTGTATATCTGATTACTCTTTCATCCTTCCAATATCTTCTCAATTCCTGACACTCCTCCTCCACCTCCTCACAAGTCTTTTCCCCACATTCATGCTGTTTTTGTTTTGTTTTGTTTTGTTTTGTTTTGTTTTGTTTTGTTTTGTTTTGTTTTGTGACTCATTGAGTTTAACCCATGTGAATGTGAGTTTGGAATTGTCTGTTGGAGCCTGGTGGGCTCACTAGTGGGTACAGAATTGAAGAAAGTTACTTCTTCCCCTTAATCAGTAACCAGTAGTTCAGTTGGGTGGGATGGGGGTAGTGGTGTATGTAGGATCCTGTGAAGCTCTGTTCCCCTATTCATGATTGACTGTTGGCTGGCCCAATTTTTTTTTTTTTTTCTTTTCTTTTTTTCGGAGCTGGGGACCGAACCCAGGGCCTTGTACTTGCGAGGCAAGCGCTCTACCACTGAGCTAAATCCCCAACCCCTGGCTGGCCCAATCTTATACAGGTGATTTTTGGAATAGTGGAATCATTCCTGGAAAATAGCATTCTATAGTTATTTTTTGTTGGGTGTTGTTTATTTTTTGTTTTTTGAGACAAGGTTCTTTGTGTAGCCCTGGCTGTTCTGGAACTCACTTTGTAGACTAGGCTGACCTCAAACTCAGAGATCTACTTGTTTCTGCCTCTTGAGTGCTGCGATTAAAGGTGTGTGCTACTACTGCCGGACTAACCTATAGTTCTTTTTTTTTTTTTTTTTTTTTTGGTTCTTTTTTTCGGAGCTGGGGACCGAACCCAGGGCCTTGCGCTTCCTAGGTAAGCGCTCTACCACTGAGCTAAATCCCCAGCCCCTAACCTATAGTTCTTATCCCTATCTTTGGATCATATAGTTTTCTGTCCTAATTCCACAAGTTCCCTAAGACTTAGAAAAGTTGTTACAAGGTTTTGTTCAAAGTTAAATACTCAGCTCTCACCTATCCTCACCAGCCCGAGCAACTATCGGTCTCTGCATTTACTTTCACTACATTCATTGCAAAGAGAACCTTCTCTAATTAAGGCGAAGGAAAGCATTTGTCTATGTGTATAAACTTAAACATTTAGAAGATGGTGTGCTCACCAACAGTACTGAGTTCTTATCAGTGAAGTGGTTCTCAACCTGTGGGCTGTGACCCCTACAAGGGTCAAATATCAGCTATTTACATTACAATTCATAGCAGTAGCAAAATTAAAGTTATGAAGTGGCAATGAAATAATTTTATGGTTGCAGTCACCACAACATGATGGAACTGTACTAAAGGATTACAGCATTAGGAAGGTTGAGAAAGAACCAGCTTTTAGATCCTAAAACGTCCCAGCCGTAAGTTTTTGATCATGTTTATAGAACTCAGGTATAGAGTTCTCTGATGTATAGAAAACATTGTTTAACGTTAGTCTTCCACTACCTCTGGCTCTTATAATCTTTTACCCCCTCTTTAGCAATGATCCCTGAGCCACAGAGGGAGGAGGTGTGACATATATACCCCATTTAGGGATGAGCAGTCTGTAAGTTCTAATTCTCGCTCCCTGTTTACTAATTGTTAGTCTCTGTATTCATCATCTGCTGCAAAAATAGGAGCTTCTTGTGAGGTTTGAGAGATGTACTAGTACATAGGTATAATGATAAGCCACCAGGAGTCACTCTAGTACTACGTCTATTTCACAGAACAGCAGTAGTAGGGCCATTTTCCCTAGGGCTTCTAACCTACTAGTACTACTATCTGGCATGGGTTCTGTCTTAAATTCAGTCATAAAGTAGTAGTTGCTTACTCCCATAACATTTTTGTCAATATTGTGTCAATGACATTTCTTGCTAGGCCAGTCCTTACTGTAGCTCACATGGGTTCTAAGCTGGGTGGAACTGTTGATTGCTGTAGTATACATAGTACCTTCCTGCACTATTAAAGTTTGTCAGTAGGGATGAAGTTTCCAGCTTGATTTTTCTCTGTCAGCTATGTAGTCTCTTCAGCAGTAGGGGCTTGCCATCGATTTCTGGAGGGTAACCAACAATAGCAGTAGGCTGTAATGTTGGGGGGGGTCTATGGTACCCCTGGTACTGATCATTTTTATTTGTTTGTTTGGTTTTGTTTTTAATAATATTTTTATTAACTCTTAGAGAACAGCATATCTCGATTATATATTCACCCAATCTCTCCCCATAATCAGGTTTCAGGGATTAAAAGTAATTAGTGGGCTGGAAAGATTGTTCAAGGGTTAAAAATACCAGGTTCACTCGCATAGAACCCTGGTTCAAGTCCCAGCAGGCTCACAACTGTCTATCTTTAACTCTCTCTACTCTTGGAGGATTAGACCCCCTCTTCTGACCATAGTAGACACTAGGCACACACTTGGTGCACAGACATACATGTAGTCAAAGCACCTACTTGCCTTTGCTATTAGGCTTATTTAATTGCTACATCCAGTTGTAGAATTTTATTTTAGTTTTACTTGTACATTTTTGATTCAGATGTGGAATGTAGGATTTCTTAAAAAAAAAAAAAGATTACTATAAAGATTTTATTTATATCCTTACCTCTTCACTTAATTTAGCACTTATATTGTACAAGTTCATTTAAAACACATTTCCTAGCTAACACTTGTGGGGTTTTTTTTTAGATTTATTTATTTATTTTGTATATGAGTACACTGTAGCTGTCTTCAGACACACCAGAAGAGGGCATCGGATCCCAATTTTTTTGTCAATTAAAGACCCTGGCTTAAAAGACAAGGTGGATGGAAGGATATTCAAAAGGTTGACCTCTCTTTCTACATGTACATGCATGCATGCATACATTCATAGAGGCTGCTTACATGTTGCTTTTCCTTTATATTCTCATGTCAAATCACCTCTACTTCAACTGGTTTTGTTCTCTAGCTCCTTTCAATTATGTGTGTTTAATTAGGGAAAAAAAAAAACCTATCGGGGGTGGGTGGGTGGGTGGGTGGGTGGGTGGGTGGTGCATGCCTTTAACCCTTATACTAAGGAGGCAGAGGCAAGCAGATCTTCAAGTTTGAGGTCAGCTTGGTCTACAGAGGGAGTTCCAGGGCAGCCAAGGCTACACAGAGAAAGCACCCCATCTCAAAAACAAAAACAAACTAAAAAACCCTTTAAATCATATTTAAGATTACAACTTGCAGTTGTTGGTTCTGCCTTTCCTTTACCATTTTGCAAGGCTTGCGTGTGTGTATGTACACACACACACACACACACACACACACACACACACACACACACATTTAAACTAGTTTAGGAATACATTTGTAACTAGTAGAAGCTACTCCATTATTTACTGAAGCAAAAATCTGCCTTTAAAAAAATTTATTTATTCCTTCCTTCCTTCCTTCCTTCCTTCCTTCCTTCCTTCCTTCCTTCCTTCCTTCCTTCCTTCCTATATATAAGTACACTGTAGCTGTCCTCAGACACACCAGAAGAGAGCATCAGATCTCATTACAGATGGTTGTGAACTACCATGTGGTTGCTGGGAGTTGAACTCAGGACCTCTGGAAGAGCAGTCAGTGCTCTCAACCTCTGAGCCGTCTCTCCAGCCCCAAAATTCTGCTTTTTAATTATGTCAACAGCAAACTAATTTTAAAGAATACTTTTTTTTTTTTTTTTTTTTTTTAGTTATAAGAATTTTTTACGGGGCTGGGGATTTAGCTCAGTGGTAGAGTGCTTGCCTAGCAAGCACAAGGCCCTGGGTTCGGTCCCCAGCTCTGAAAAAAAGGGAAAAAAAAAAAAAAGAATTATTTTACTAACTTCTACTTTAATAGTACTGAGAGCTGGGGATGTTGTTCAGATGGTAAAGTGTTTGCCAGTATGCACAAAGGCCTGGGCTCAATCCCTAGCACTGCAAAAATGGGTATGGTGGTGCATGCTTATGGTTCTAAACTTCGGAAGCAGAGAGGAGGATCAAAGTTCAAGATCATCTTTAGTTATATAGAAACTTTAGCCAGCCTGGGTTACATGAGACCCTTTCTCAACAAACAAACAAAGAACAAAAAGGTTACAGAGGAAGAAAAATTGCAAGTTTGAAGCTAGCCTGGGCTATATAGTTAGATCCTTTGAAAACAAACCACAGAGAGTTGGTTAAGATCACTTATTGTTGGGCTGGGGATTTAGCTCAGTGGTAGAGCGCTTACCTAGGAAGCACAAGGCCCTGGGTTCGGTCCCCAGCTCCAAAAAAAAGAACCAAAAAAAAAAAAAAAAAAGATCACTTATTGTGGTCATGAAGACAGATCCCAGCACCCAGGTAACAAGCCAGGCAACTGGCAAATACCTGTAATTTCAGCTCCAGAGGATTTCACGGTCTCTTCTGACTTCCATACATGGACAGGTGCATGTACTTCTTCACCCCACATACATGTGAATATATATGAATATTCATATATATATATATTCACATAACAGTAAATGTTTTTTAAAAAAAGTTTATTTTTCTTGTCTTTTGATAGAATTTCACTTTAATCTTATCTCAGTCCCTTAAACTTTTACTGAGGTTCAGTATTCCAAATTTGATATTCCTGTCTTTGGTATGTTAGAATTTAATGGAATTCTTCAAAGCAGAACATCATATCATTGATAACCCGTTTGGTTTACTTTGCTTTTTCCAGGTACTTAAAAAGGTTTAAAGTGATGAAAATCAAAGTTTTAAGAAGCTGGTGTCGGCAAATCCTTAAAGGACTTCAATTTCTCCATACACGAACTCCCCCGATTATTCACCGGGATCTTAAATGTGACAACATCTTTATCACTGGTCCTACCGGCTCAGTCAAGATCGGAGACCTTGGTCTGGCAACTCTAAAGCGGGCTTCTTTTGCCAAGAGTGTGATAGGTATGTTTCCAGTGTGCTTTTGGGGCCAGTTTAGCTTCTTGACATAGTTTTTTCTTTAGAAACCTGACCCTACCATATCTTTTCTGACATGAAATACACCTTTAGGAATTCATAGCTTGAATCTAGTGATCAAGTCTACTTAAATATGAAATGAGGGATTTTTTAAAATATTAAGCTTCTAAAATCATTTTGAAGATTATTGATGTTTTTAAAAAGTTACATAGAGAGAAGTAAGGTGAACTTCATTGATATAATATCTTATTACTAAGTAATCCTGTTAATACTTAATATTTTATATTCATATTTATACAGTAGGAACAAATTGTTGCTTTTCTTCATTGAATAAATGGAATTTATATATAGTTCAGCTTCAGAAATGTCCATTGGCTATATGTTCAAGAATACCTGCTGTAAAACTTGATTTGAAAATTAGAACATATGGGCAAGTCCAGTGAAAGGCTGGTTTCATCAACTTTCCTTTACTTCCACCTTTTGGAATGAATGATATATCTAAATTAGGTTTCCTAGCTCTAGTCCTCTGGATGTCTGGCTGTAGACAGTCGGGTAGACATACTGTAGCATTATTCTATAGCAATCCTGAGTTCTACCACAATATACTAGTAGCATACTCTGTCTAATTACTCCTAATTGTTGTCACCAAAATATTTCCAGAAATGACTGTCAGTAAGAACAAAATTAACTCTATTGGGAATCATTAAGTAGTCCAAAGAATATGAATGACCTTGCAGACTTTTTGATTGTTTATTAGAGTCACAGCTGGGAAAAAAATAAAGGCTGTTTGATAAGGTTTAGCTCTCTGAACTTAAAAATTTGCAGTTCACATTCTGTTCCGTTCTCCAATAGGGTATAATATTAAAAGCTCATTAACTGATAGTGGGCCAGAATTCTAAGTATTGATAACAACATCATGGCACACCAGTCATTTGTAGTTCTTTATTTAAAGACCAAAACAAAAATAGTGTTCTCATTGGAATATTGTGTAGTTAGGATTTCTTTTTCTTTTTCTTTTTTCCCCCTCTTTTCTTTTTTTCGGAGCTGGGGACCGAACCCAGGGCCTTGCGCTTGCTAGGCAAGTGCTCTACTGCTGAGCTAAATCCCCAACCCTGTAGTTAGGATTTCTAATGTTGTTTATATGTATTCACATAATATATTAATAGGGAAAATACATTTCAAGCTAAATTGTCATTTTGTTTTCTTCATAAGAAGCATTTATTTGTCTGTGACATCTTAAAATCATGGGTTCAAGAGTTTTTTTTCCCCCCAGATCATGCTGTCCATATTGATTCTTGGAACTGAAGTTAAAAATTCTGAAATCATTATAAAATCTAATCTTGTAGGACCATACATATACATACTATGTTTACAAATCAGTCTGTATTTGACTTCTATATTTGTATCGTGTATATTCGTTTTTCATCTATAAGATACCCCTTACTATATCTCCTATATCTATATTAGGCTGATTTGTGTACTGTAGGTGGGAGGGTAAGTATATGAAGAAAATGCATCAGTTAAGTCGCCTTTATGGATAATTACATTTCGTTGTCTTTAAAAACATTGAATACAGAGGGTTTTTTCGTTTTTCTGCAAGGCTTCCTTAAAAAGTAATATTAATGGCTTAAGACTGGTTGTGAATATTCTTCTAACAACTGTCCTACTGAATGCTTTTAATCACAGCACTCAGGAGGCAGAGGCGAGTGGACCTCTGAGTTTGAGGCCAGCCTGGTCTACAGAGTGAGTTCTAGAAAAACCAAGGCTATAACAGAGTAACACTGTCTCACAACCCACCACCCACCCCCAAAGGAAAATATAGACAACTGCCATGTGGTAGAGGGCAGACAAGTATTTGATCTTTTTTTCATTACTATCTTACAGTATTTTGTTCCCTGATAGGTTTTTATTTGTCTTTTATTACCATTCTCTTATATTTGTTTTCATTCTGAATAGTACTAATGTATCTCTTAGCCAAAGTTCCATGTTAATAATGGGTACACAACAGTATAAGTAATCATGTACTTGACTATGTTCAGTGTGTTTTTAAAATCTTCTATGGGATTTTTGATGGAACAGGCTAAACTTTCTGTCTTCCTTTCCTCTTTTCCTCTTCCCCCCTTTCTTTTTTTTCTTTTTTTTTTTTTTTTCTTTTTTCTATTTTTCGGAGCTGGGGACCGAACCCAGGGCCTTGCGTTTGCTAGGCAAGTGCTCTACCACTGAGCTAAATCCCCAACCCCTCTTCCCCCCTTTCTTTTTTTATTCCCTTCCATTTTTTTTTTCTTTGACAGGTCAACCTCTTTGCTTCTTGAAACCTCTGCTAAGTAAAACCTACAACTATTGGCCATATTGAGTCTGATTCTGAATCATTCTTTTAATTTAAGGTACCCCAGAGTTTATGGCTCCTGAGATGTATGAGGAGAAGTACGATGAATCCGTTGATGTTTATGCTTTTGGGATGTGCATGCTTGAGATGGCTACGTCTGAATATCCATACTCAGAGTGCCAAAATGCTGCTCAGATCTACCGTCGAGTGACCAGTGTAAGTCCTCACCTAATTGTTGATGACATCGAGTCATATCTAATAAAGTCAAGCTGGATAACATCCACCTATGCAAAAGGGCACTACAACAGAAAGCCAAAGCTGTTAGTATGGGAGTTTGCTGAGTTATGTGTAATGAGAACAAAGATAAGCTATCAGTTTTTCTTCCTTCCTTGAATTCACTCAAACCTTTATCTCAAGGTGCATTTGTTTGAAGCTGTGTTTTATATCTAAATTCCTAATCACCATATATGGTGTTGTCTTGCTATTTATTATATTGTTTAAAAGGAGGGTTCAGTTGTAGACTTTTGAAAGCATTAAGAAGATTGGTATTACGGCAGTGAAACTATGATAGATAATTGGTACAGAAATATCCAGTTTAAGTGGGATCTGAGGCGTGATGGGCATAAAGAAGGAAGAGTTTTTTAGCTTTAGGTGTTGTTTGTTTGCTTGTTTTTCCCTTTTCAGAGATAATGTTAGATATATCATGGTGAGTTTAGGAGACAAAATATCAGGTTCACTTTCCTGTTTAAATTTGTTACTTCTGTGTTCTTCTAAATCATCTATCTGTATTTTATTTTGTTCTCTGTTAAAAAAGCAAAATGTCCTCACTCCCTTATAGATTACTTACCTCACTTTAGTACTAGAAGTAGGTCTGTTTCTGTGAACAGTATCTGAGGTGTGTAACCTGAAAGACTGCCTTCAAAGGATGATAAAACCTTGAAATAGGGGCTGGGGATTTAGCTCAGTGGTAGAGCGCTTACCTAGGAAGCGCAAGGCCCTGGGTTCGGTCCCCAGCTCCGGAAAAAAAAAAAGAACCAAAAAAAAAAAAAAAAAAACAAAAAAAAAAAACCTTGAAATAGTATCTATGGAATGCTGTGCTTCTCAGAGAGTGAAAGCAATACCAAATTTTCAGTGTTAATAAACTATTATATAATAATTTCATTGTTTGTAATTTTATGTGTATGTAGGTATAAAAGGACAGTTTTTTTTTTAAAGAACAGTTTTTAAAAGGTTTATTTATTTAATGTATGTGAGTACCCTTTTGCTCCCTTCAGACACACCAGAAGAGGGTATTGTATCCCATTACAGGTGGTTGTGAGCCACCATGTGGTTGCTGGGAATTGAACTCAGTACCTCTGGAAGAGCAGTGTTCTTAACAGCTGAGCCATCTCTCCTGTCCCCAAAAGAACACATTCTTAAGACTTAATTTATCGAGGCAGTAAGTTATTAGTCCTTGGTTAATTTTATTTAGTATCCTTTCACTTAACAGGTTTTTTTTTTTTTTTTTTTTTTTTTTTTCTTTTTCTTTTTTTTCGGAGCTGGGGACTGAACCCAGGGCCTTGCGTTTGCTAAGCAAGCGCTCTACCACTGAGCTAAATCCCCAACCCCAACAGATTTTATCTATCTGTACATGGCTTGCATATCAGCTATTACCAACCAATATATTATGGTCTTAAGAATATACCAAGTAAAAAGGTTGCAACTTTATATGGAGTTTATTTCTCTTCACATGTGTGAAAAAGGGTATTACTCTTAAAACAGTATCTTAGTTACTTTTCTATTACTGTGTCCAGAAAACCATGAACAACACAAAAGAAAATCTTCAATTGCGCTTATGGTTTCAGAGTTAGGAGTCCATGGTGATGGAGTGACATCAGGAACAGGTGAAAGAAAGCTCACATTTAGATTCACAAAAAGGAAGCCTGTAGAGACATACTGAAGCCTGCTTCCAGTGACCTCCTCCGTCTTATTCTTCCCAAACAATTCCACCAACCATGAACCAAAGTATTCAAACATTTGCACCTAAAATGTCCAATCTTATTTAAACCACTACAAATAATAACATGATTCAAGTTTAAAATAGATGATAGATAAAAGCTGAAAAGCTGATTTAGGTTCATTACTGTGACACAGTCATATACTCATTCTTATTGCCTGAAATGTATGATTATATAACAAATCAGTTTGATTTTTATTTAATTAAATAACGAAACTGCATGTTGTAGTGCAAGACTTCAGTCATAGCTTTTACAGCAGCGGCAGGTGAATCTAAGTTTCAGGCTAGCCTGATCAACAGAGCAAGACTCTGACTTGAAAACAAACAAACGAAAAAACATATTAGTAAGACAGAAAAATAAAAGCTGAGACAATCAATTTGGAGGAAAAAATGAGCCAAAGTATTGTTGATTTTCCCAATTGAATATAGAGATCAATGTTTTATAAAAAGTATTTGTAAGATAATCACTTATGAGCCTTAATTTATTCATATGAATGTGGTAATGATATTAATGATGGCTAGAATTTCTAAGATTGTTAGGAACAACAAACGTATTAAAATTATAAACTGAAAAATGCATTTGAAAAAATTTAAAATAGATTTATTGTATCTAGCATGTAATATTATCTTTGAAAGGTCTTCAATCTTAATAAATTAATTTTTTTTTTTTTACAATTCTTTGGGTATGAGTGTTTTATCTGCATGTATGTGTTTGTACCATGTGCATGTCTTGTGCTTAAGGATATCAGTAGCAGGTATCTAATTCCCTGAAACTGCAGTTATAGATAGTTAAGAAACAAGTATATATGGGTGATGGGATTTAAAACCAGGTCCCTTGGAAGAGCAGTAAGTGCTCTTAACAGTGAAGTCATCTCTCCAGTTGCTCAGAATTGAAGACAAGTAGTAGCAAAACTAGCTTATTTAAGTTTAGAGAGGTTAAACTGATTTCTTTGAATAAATTCTTTGTACAAAATTTCTTGTTCCAAACTGTTAGTACTTCATTCCCAAAGCTTTTCAGTAAATTAGTAAACATGAGAACTATTATATACAGATATCTGTCTGGCTATGTAATCAAAGTGATAGGCTTTTGGTAGTCTTTAAAGGTCAGTCGCAATAGATTTTCTTTGCCGGTTTGATATTCTTATGTTTTCTGCTGTTTTATTAAATCTTAGAGAATCTTTGAGAGTTTGATGTATTGATTGACATTTTATACGTGTGTGTGTGTGTGTGTGTGTGTGTGTGTGTGTGTGTGTGTATTTGTGTACCAGATCAAGAGACTTAATAAGGCTTTTTGCATAATAAAAGCATGAATTATTCTATATGTATAGACCTTCCTGGATATTTTATAAATAGGATATCATGTGTGATCTTTTGTGGTTAGCTTCTTTCAGTATCTTTTAAGTTTCATGTAGTGAGTTCTTATCCTCATTTCTTTTTGAGGGTCATGATGTTCATAATGGAGCTCCTGAGTTTTGTACATAGTAGGCAGGTGATCTACCACTTAGGTATACCCTGTACCTTTCATTACTTTTAGAGATATTTCATTGTGTATATACAATGTAGTTTGTTTAGCATTCATGTTTTGGTGGACATTTAGTCAGTTTCAGCCTTTTGGGGGAATTTTAAATAGATCTGCCATGAATGTTCATGTACAAGAATTTGATTGGTCATCTGTACAATCGGTTATTTAATTTCTGGTCTTTATGTAGGAGTATACCAATTACACATAATTATGCACAACCATTTATTCACTTGTTTTCCATGAGACTGCTTCGTTTTACTGTTTTGGGTTTTTTGGTTGTTGTTTTTTGTTTTTAATTTAAATCAAGGCAGGGTTTCTCTGTGTAGCCCTGGCTGTTCTAGAACTCACTCTGTAGACCAGTCAGGCTTCAAACTCAGAGATCTGCCTGCCCCTGCTTCCCTAGTGATGGGATTAAGGGCATATACTACCACTACCCAGCCCACTTTACATTTTTTGACCATTTCGCTACTGAGAGGGTTCTATTCATTTTTGTATTGTTGTCAGGACTTGTTATTATCCAGCCTTAAAATTTTTTTTTCCACTGTGATTGTTAGTTTTTTTTTTCCCTTTCTATTAATTCTGAGTTTGACTTGTTGTTTTTCTAAGATCTTGAAATTTTAGGAAAGATTACAGTTCACCATTGGGCTATTTATTAGAGGAGGGGTTAGGGAAGAGGAGGCCAGGGTACTGTTCCTCAAGTACCATCCATCATATTCCATGTCCTGGAACTTGCCAAGTAGGCCAGAGTGGCTGGTCAGCCAACATTAGGGATTTACCTATATTCTCACTGTCACATAAGGACACACTATTATGCCCAAACTTTCGTTGTATTTTCATTTATGCATTTATTTAAGTTTAAGACATGGTCTCATTATGCCTTGGCTGATCAGAAACTTATACTTTGTAGACGACTAGGCTGGCCTCAAACTCAAAGGGAGCCCCCTACCTCTGCCTCCTGAGTACTGGGATCTTCTTGATTGTCTATTAATATGTATTAGCCTTTATCCTTTTATAATTTTGTCCTGAAGCCTCCTTTGTTATTTAGGAATTTAGTTACTCCTGTTTGCTATCTTAATTCTGTTTGCTTAGAAATACCATTTTTCTGTTCTTTTGCTTTGGGCCTTTGTCAGTTGGTGAGTTTTCACAGATAGAAAGCAATTGAGTCTTGTTTAAAACTGTTCTTACTTTGATACATTCACAAAATTAGGACCATTTATACTTAGGATTATCGTCTAAAGGTATGTTCTGATTTCTTCCTTCAACTTAGATGTTGTTGAGTCTGGAGTGCTTGGTTAATGGTCATTTTTCATGACAATTTATCATGACAATTCATTCCTTATTCTTCATTAAAAAATCATTAGTGTGTGTGTAGTGGTTAGTTTTTGTTAATGTGACACATATCTGGGAAGAGAGAATATCCATTGAATTTCCTCTATCAGATTGGCCCATAGGCAAATCTGTTGGGGCACTTTCTTGATAAATGATTGATTTGGGAGGGCCCAGCACACTGTGGGTGGGACCATCCATTCCAGGCAGGTTGTCCTAGGGGGTTTAAGAAAGCATAATGAGTACACCATGGGAATAAGCCAGTAAGTAGTCTTCTTTCGTGATCTCTGTTTTAAGTCTTGTCTCCAGGTTCCTACCGTAAGATCCTGCCTTGACTTTGATTGATGATGGGTTGTGATTTGGAAATATAAGCCAAATTAATCCCCCACCCCAAGTTGATTTAGTTCAGAGCAGTATAGAAAGCACATGCCTGTGTGAATATGGGTACATATGTAGCAACATATATATGCAGTGATCAGAGGATAACTTTTGGAAGTTGCTTCTTCCTTTTACTATGGATTCTAGGGATCAAAATTCAGGTTATCAGGCTTAAATAGCCATCACATTTACTTGCTAAAACATCTTGCTGGCCAAATTTCTCCTCATTTGAAGAGTGTGTGTGTGTGTGTGTGTGTGTGTGTGTGTGTGTGTGTGTGTGTAGGAAGTCCAGAGGTCATTTTTATTTTATATTTATGTGCAAGTGTGTCTTGTGTCTGTATGTTGTGTGTACATAAGGGTGTGTACCATGGCCAGGTGTCAGATCTACCAAACCTGGTACAGCTTTTTACAAGGATGTTGGTACTCCAAACACAGTGTTCATGCTTGCATAGCATTTACCAACTGAACCAACCATCTCTCCAGTCCTTTCCTTCAGTTTTAAAAGGTAATTTTGGTGGATATAATAAACTTGATTGGCAGATATTTAAACATTAGCTAATGTTCTCCTGGCTTTTATGGTTTCTGGTGAGCTGTCTGCTACTGTTCTGGTAGGTTGCCTATCTAAATAACCTTTGTCTGTCTGTCTGTCTGTCTGTCTGTCTGTCTGTCTCTCTCTCTCTCTCTCTCTCTCTCTCTCTCTCTGTGTGTGTGTGTGTGTGTGTGTGTGTGTGTGTGTGTGTGTGTGTGTGTGTGTGTGTGTGTCTGCCCTTGAAGCCAGCAGAGGGTGTTAAATCTCTTGGGACTGGAGTTAGAGACAATTTTGAGCTGCTATATGGGTGTTGGGAAGTGCTCTTAACTACTGAGCCATTTCTCCAGCAACTCTTTTAAGCTCCTAACTGCTTAACTGTAACCTAATATGGAAATGTTCTTTTCTGGTAATTTTTATATGAAATTCTACTTGGATGTCCATCCCCCTCCTCACCAGATTTAGGAGCAATTTTATTGAATAGGGTTACTCTGGTTGGAATGAAAATGGCCCCTACTTAGTAGAACCAATTGGGATGACTAGGAGGTGTGACCTTTGTTGAAGGAAGCATGTCATTTTGGGCAAACTTGAGGTTTCAAAAACTTCCAGTCCTAGTGTTCTTTCTGTTTCCTGTTTATGGATCAGATGTGTGTTCTCTGCTGCTGTTTCAGGACTATGCCTGCCTGCTACATGCTCTTACCAGAATACAGTGATAAACTCTTACCTCTCTTGAAACTCTATGTTCCAAATAAATCCTTTTGTAAGTTACCTTAGTTATAGTAGTTTATCATAGCAATAGAAAAGTAAGACAGTTACCATGACTGTTAATAAGTTATCAGTTAATAAGTTTATCACATTTTTTATAAATTGGTCTCTTAATCTTATTCCAGACATATTGACTCTTATAGGGTTTTTTCTTTATTGCTGTCTGAATGTAATAATTCTTTAATCTTGCCTTTAATCACTAATAGTCCTTCTACTTAGTTTATTTTGTTGATATTGTTTTTATGTTATGTTTATGGTACATATTTGTCTGCTTTAGTGCACTGACAAAGGTGAAAGATGGCTTTCTCCTACTATTGGGTCCCAGATATTTAAACTCATTTTCTCAGGCTTACCCACAGGACAGACATCTTTTTATTCACTCAGCCTCTCTCCACTGTTTTTTTTTTTTTTTTTTGGTTCTTTTTTTCGGAGCTGGGGACCGAACCCAGGGCCTTGCGCTTCCTAGGTAAGCACTCTACCACTGAGCTAAATCCCAGCCCCCCCCCCCTTTTTTTAAACTGGATTTATTGAGCTGTTCATGTTCTGATTGTTGTTGTTCTGCTTTGTTTTTCTCCCCTCCATGTTCTTTTTGGTTAGTTTACTGTCCAAGTTGCTGAATTTCTTTTACAAATCTCAAATTGCCTTACTTTATTTTATATTTGTCATCTTTGAGTTACTTTTCAAATCAAAGCTAGACTTTAGAATTTTGTCTAGAAGTTCAGTCATTTAACTTTAAGAGGAATCAAATTGCTTTGCTCTCTTGTATTTCATTTCAATGTGATGTTAAAAGTTAAAAAAAACCAACTCTAAAACAGTTTAAAGAAGAAACACTAAAGGTTTTTCTTTGGATCCTTTAGTATTGATGTCAGCCATGTAGAAGATAGTGTTGTATTTAGAGATTACATGAGGACTTACTATGTAATGAAAGGTAACTTTGAAATTTTGATCCTCCTACCTCTATTTCCTGGTGACATAGAAGAATCACATAACACCATCCTCAGTTTAGGTAGTACTGAGAACTGAGTCTAAGGCTTCATGTCTGCCCAACAAGCAAACTACCAACTGAACTACATGCCGAATTTCTCAGTTACTTCACAGTTTTGACTGTGGCAATTGTTCTACCACTGTTTATTGAGCAGAGTGAGATTTTTATGCCTTTAAATGGTTTGAGCACATCTACCAAATCAGTTGACCATATACACACGAGAACTTGTCAAAACCTAACTCTTTATTGGTCTTTATTGTTACATATGTGAATTAAATAATTTATCACATAATACAGCATAGTTCACCAAATGTATACAAATTAGCTGGGTTTTTTTGTTTTTTGTTTTGTTTTAAAATAGGATTTCTCAGTATGTAGCCCTGATTGTCCTGGAACAGGATCAGGGTGGCCTCAAACTCACAGAGAATCACTGCCTCTGTCTCCTGAGTGTTGGTTAAAGGTGTGCATCAGCACTGCTCCACATTTTAGCTTTTAGATTTACCTTTCAGGAAGGGATAGGGGACCTCAACCCAATGACAAGCTATTTTTGTAAGAATTACCTTACAAAGAATTGTCTATTCTTTGTCAGAATAGGAGAGGTGCATATAGTTCGGAGTATCTGATATTCTGTGTGGTGACAGAGTAAGAGATTGTCTATGCTACAAGACAAGGAACACCAAAGCCAAACATATTTTAGAAGGCATTTAGTCATGCTAAAACTGTAGGTTAGAACTTCTGGCCTCTAGAACCTTGAGAAAATAAAGGTCTCACTCAATTTGTAATAATTTGCTGTGGCAGCCCTCTGAAACCAATTTTATTAACATTTGGTAAAATGATTTTAAATTTCAAGGCTATATAATTTCCTTTGTTCCAAGTGAACTCATCTTAACCTTGTCAAACTTAACTTCTGTAATAATCCTGTTTCTAAATAAGGTCATTGTATCAGTTACTTGTCTTGTTGCTGTAACAAAAATACCCAACAAAAGCAATTTAAAGAAGGAAAGGTTTATTTTGGATCACAGAGTACAGCCCATCATGGCAGGGTTTTGAGGCAGCTGTTCATATTACATCTAGATTAATGCTGCTGCTAAACTTGTTCTCGCTTGGGGCTGGGGATTTAGCTCAGTGGTAGAGCGCTTACCTAGGAAGCACAAGGCCCTGGGTTGGGTCCCCAGCTCCGAAAAAAAGAACCAAAAAAAAAAAAAAAAACTTGTTCTCGCCTGTTTATTTAGATCGCAGCCCAAGAAGTGGTATCACCCATACCTTTTGTTACATTATTACATTTATTTTCATTGTGTAGGTGTACATGCATGCCATAGCAAATGTGTGGAGCTCAGAGGACTCTTCCCTTTACAGTATGAGCCCCAGGGACAAGAGTTGGATCACCAAGTTTGGCCACAGCTGAACTATCTCATCTACCAACAAATATGTTGAGTCTCTTCTGTATTCCAGACTTTTCTAAATTCATGATTCTGAATATTATTAAGTGTAGTTCTTGTTTCTAAAAAGCTTAAGTGGAGGAAGGACAATGACAAAGAAGTTTGGTATCACAGACAAACACTATTCTAGTGGGTTTATTTGGTTTGGTTGGTTGGTTGGTTTTTGTTTGTTTTTTATTTG
This sequence comes from Rattus norvegicus, assembly GCF_021556685.1. Taxonomy (NCBI): domain Eukaryota; kingdom Metazoa; phylum Chordata; class Mammalia; order Rodentia; family Muridae; genus Rattus; species Rattus norvegicus. The sequence goes on along the minus strand of NC_141537.1, from coordinate 155,254,708 downwards.
TTTGTTTTGTGTGTAGCCATGGCTGTCCTGGAACTACCTCTATAGACCAGCCTGGCCTTGAACTCACATCTTCCTGCCTCTGTTCCCCTTCCTCCCCAGCCCCCCATTAAAGATGTGTCTCACCACAACTAGGCCAGCTATTCTAGTGTTAAATAGTTAACTAAAGCTCATGGCAGCAGTTAGTATCCCACTGAGTTGAACAGATTGGGAGAATAATCATCAAAGATCCTACGGGGCCCCAAGTATTATCTGTGAGAGAACTACAGTTAGGCATGCCTGTTGAGTTTGCAGATAGGAAAAAAGTGAGGTTTAGAGTAAAGGGTTAAAGGGTGAATGAAAACCTTTGACGCTTATCTAAAGTACTGGCAGAATTGTTGTAGCTTTTATAAAACAGATAGGTGTCACATAATCAGACTTAAATTTTACAAAGATTTTTTTGGATGTAAATTTGGAGAACTAAAATCAAAATAGGAAAAGCAGAATAGGGGACTAAAATCAAACCACACTAAAAACAGTTGGCTATTGAAGTTCTGATTTAGTGGTATACACTAGCACTGAAGAGTACCAAGGCAGAATTATGAGTCATATAGAAGGGCAAATGAGAAATGATCATCACAGTAATCAGCTAATGGGGGAAAATAACTGAAAGTTTGGAGGTATGGAATCATAGGAAAAAACCTGTATTAGATGGATTCATGAAGTTTTTGCTTTTTGTTTTGTCTTATTAAATTTAAATTTGAGTTCTTACATTTAACATTTAAGAAAATAAATGACCATTTTAGAGAAATACACTTCTACAGTGGCCCTTGGTGATCCAGAGATTGCCAATTGGTCATAGTAATAAGAGCAAGAGAATGTTGAATGTTCGTTGGGACAAATGTATCACCTGTCACCTAAAAGGAAATGGAAAGAATTTAAGAGCAGGAGAAAGTAGGTGAGGGAGGTAGAACGTTGTCTTTGGAGCATGTTGATGACTTTGCATTCGCATTATTGATTTCACTGCAGTTATGTTTACCAACATTTTGTTCCTTTCTGAAGACTTGTGGACAGATAATGGTAGCTAGCAGGGAGGGCTTTAGGGTGCCCCACCTTCCCTAAGCATCTTATCTATCGGCTGTTAATGGTCACTAGGGCAAGCAGAGACATTTTCTTCAGAAGTATAACCATTGATAGGGAGCTCATGCTCTTGCAAATAGTCCTTCACCCAGGAGCCTGTTAAGAAACCCTAATAAAACAGAATGGGTCACACACAAAAATAACAAACAACCTTTCATCCAAGCACTCAGGAGGCAGAGGCAGATGGATTTCTGAGTTTGAGATCAACCTGGTCTACATAGTGAGTTCAAAGACAGCCATGGCTACACTGAAAAACCCTGTCTTGAAAAAAACAAAAACAGGACATACAAACAAAGAGAAAGTGGGAGCCTGGAGAGATGGATATGTGGCTTAGTTAAGAGCACTGACTACTCTTTCAAGGTGTTAGAAACAAGTTTAAGGCTGCCAAGAAGAACACTACAACTCCAAGTGAAGTGTCTGCACAGAGCAAATTTTACTCTTGATAAGAGAAGACCTAACACACAGTATACTTGGCTTTTATTCTAATTCAGGTGATGACTTTGTCTTTACAGTCTTAATTCAGTTGGATGGTTTTAAAAAAATTGGTTCATAGGAAATGAAGAAGAGTTTACTAGTTATAAACTTCATGTCAGTTAAGAGGGGAGACCCTTGGTCCTGTGGAGGCTTGTTGCCCCAGCATAGGAGGATGCTAGAGCAGGGAGATGGGAGTGGGTAGGTGGGTGGAGGAGCACTCTGATAGAGGCAAAGGGGAGGAGAAATAGGATGGGGGTTTGTGGAGGGGACACCAGGAAGGGGGACAACATTTGAAATGTAAATAAATAAAATAATCAATGTTAAAAAAGAATAAAATCCTTTTAAATAAGACCTTTCTGTTAATAATAGTACTCAGACTGTTGTAACTATTTCTTAGTTATTATAGCTCTCAGTCTGTTTTCAGTTGTTGAATAAATATTTTTAAAGTGAGCAAATATGAATACATGAGTATATAGTTTGGCGGTTTCTGTTACATTTCTAATGTATCCTTCCCAACTGATTCTAGGACTTGTTCACCATTCTTCAAAGTAATCCCATAGTTAGTAATTCTCTCCTCTACTCACCAAACTGAATTTGATTTGTCTTTTGGGGGCATATGATATCAATATTCTAGTTTTACTAACTTAGCGTAATATTTCCAGTGTTCATTCATGTGCTGACATGTAGCAGTACTTCATTACTTTTTATAGTTGGATAATACTCTATTGTATAATATTCAGCAGCTTTTGTTCTTCCTTAGTTCTGTATTTTTTCTCCTTTTATTGTTAAACTGCTTGATTCTATTCCTGGAGAAGGATAAAGAACGGTGTTTTAATCTTTTGAGCAGCTATAATAGAAATACCATAAACTGAGTGAATTAAACAGCAGGGTTATTTATTTTATATAGTTTATTTTTCAGTTCTGGAAACTGGAAAGTTCAAAATAAAGGCGCCTCCAGTTTCAGTATCTATGGGAGACCCATTCCTCGTGCAGAATGCCTTTTCACATTGTCCTTTCCTGTGAAAGATTCTTTTTATTAAGTTATATAGTTTGTACATTCATGACCTAACCATATGCCAAAGGTTGTACTTCTGAATACTATTCCATTGTATGTTGTATTTTGACATCAGATTTTTAGGTGGATATATAAATAATCAGATCATAGCTAACATGAAGGATGATGTATATAGTGTTTTAAAAGTCATTTTCTTAAGAGTTTATCTGTCAAATACTTGTTTATATTTACCTGTTCATTGTATAGCATATGGCATAGTACAGGCATTTATAAATGTTTTGAAAAATAAAACATTTAAATTTAAAGGAATCCCAATTATAGTTAAAAGTTGGGCTTTATGCCAATTTATGAGAATTATATTCCAAAAAAGAAATGAAATTTAAAATGACTTTTGAAAAATTGTTTTCTTACAAAATGAAGTTAAATCACAGTAAATAGAAACTGACATACACGTAGAAGCAATATATAAGTATAGAAAAAAAGGATAGAATGGGGTAGCATCTGAACCCTCTTGTACAGATTCAAAAAATCTCAAAATTGAAGTTTCTTGGTAGCCAGTTAAAACAACGTTCTATGCTGTCAGGATAGGATTGTGGGGCTTTTCCTGGCAGTATTTCCCCATAATTTTTAGTCTTATTTTTACTTTGTTTTCTGAGGGCAAAAGCAAATTGTATTTTTTAAAATATCCCGCAAACATTTCAGGATAGTTTTTCTAAAACTAAGGAAGTAATACATATGTCTTGTTAGAAGAGGAAATTAGGCTGCTCTTTTTCCGTGTCTTTCTGTTTAAGATGGTGTCTTGAACAGCCTAGTCTTCTTAACACTCTTATTTATTTATGTGTGTGTGTGTGTATGTATGTATGTATGCATGCATTTATTTATTATATTGTGCTTGAGTGTTTTATTTGTATGTTTGTCTTGTACAGCACATGCATACCTGGTCGCCAGGGAGGCCAGAAGGCTTCAGATCCCTTGGAACTCCAGTATAGACTGTTGTGAGCTACCACATTGGGACTGGGAATCAAACCTGGGGCCTTAGGAAAAGCATTAAGTGCTCTTGCGTGCTCTCCCTCCCTCCCTCCCTCCCTCCCTTTCCCTCCCTCTCTCTCCCTCTCTCTCTCTCTCTCTCTCTCTCTCTCTCTCTCTCTCTCTCTCTCTCTCTCAAGATTTATTTTATTTTACTTATATGAGTACACTGTAGCTGTCAGACCAGAAAATATAAAACATTTAAAAAAAAATTGGAAAATAAGAGTTCTGATCTCAGATCCAGCTTAAATCAAGTGTTATAATGAATTAATAAGCAGTATAGTGTCAGTTATGATATGAGGGCATTTTAACCTGCATTATTGCTGATATGAGAGTGATAAAGGCAGACTGAATTAACAGAGAAATAATGCATTGATAATACACTGTATATATCATTCAGCTCTCTTAATGTTAATATGCCTAGCGAGGCTTTCTCTGATTAACCTATCTAAAAAAATTCTTAAAATATATCATATACTCTGATTCCATCCTCACTTTATTTTTCATTTATCACATGCCAGCAAATTTTTATTTTATATTCTAATTCAAATACAAGTTATATACACAATATTTCAATGGGGCTTATTTTAATAGTGGTCATTTGTTGCTTATAGTTACATGAAATTATTGTGTTGTCTGTATATTTATTACCTCAAACACAAGCAGCCCTCTAGAAAAGTAACACAAAACACAGGCCCTTTGTTGTTCATTTCATGATGAGGAATGGATATCAGTTAAAAAAATATAGCATTTTCAAATATAGGAGTTGACAGTATAGAATTAAAGACTAGGTAATACAGTGATTTGGAAGTTATAAGCACTCGGCCAGTATTTGTGAAATAAATACATGAGTATGGATTATGAGAGATGAATTAAATGCATTTGAAGTTTGGTCTGCTTGGGTTCAGATCCCAGGAATGTTTGATAGCTGCAGGTTTTTTAATTCCTCTGAGCCTAAAGTATGAACTGAGAAAGGCATTATAAAATTTAAAAACGTCCTGGGTATACACTTATAGCACTTGCTGGATATTGTCATTCTACTAATATTACTATAGCATCAGTAGTGATGAAATTAGTTGTCACTAATGATATTCAGCAAATTGTATGAAATGTATTTAATAAGCGTCATTCATAAAGCCAAACTTCAAACAGGATGAAGGAATTGATATTTGCATATAATTTTGTCAGTTGCCTTGCAAATTACCTTATATTTATTCTAATTTTTGTATAGTCATAGATAGCATGACAGACTTGAAAGGTTTAATCATTTTACTTAATGTCATGACAAATAATAACAGAGTCTAAAAACAAGATATTAAGATAGATCCTAATAGTTTTGTCCTTTGGTTGTTGTTTTAAACTTTTTCTTCTAGGTTTTTCTTTTCCTTGTTGTTGTTGTTTTAAGTCCCTAGCCAGGTATTGGTGACTGACGCATACCTTTAATCCCAGCAAAGGCTTTTAGGTGGCAGAGGCAGAAGGTTCTCAAGGCCAGCCTTGAGAGTGAGGTTTAGGACAGCCAGTGCTGTACAGAGAAACTCTGTTTCAAAAAGAAAAAAAAGAAAGAAAGAGAAAAAGGATGGGTATCAAGAACAACCTAAATTAATATAGCCTTTTGTTGTTGTTCACAGCAGTTTTAATACAGACTTTTTTTTTAAATTTTATTTGTTTACTTACTTATTTTGTATGATGAGTACACTGTAGCTGTTTTCAGACACATCATAAGAGGGCATCAGATCTCATTACAGATGGTTGTGAGCCACCATGTGGTTGCTGGGAGTTGAGCTCAGGACCTCTGGAAGAGCAGACAGTGCTCTTAACCACTGAGCCCTCTCTCCAGCCCAACCCAGGATTTTCAAACAGCAGTAAACTTTTATTTTGGTCAGTTTGATGTATCTGGTCTCTACAATGAAGATTAAATTCTGTGTCTTTGCCAATTAAATCTAAAATGCAGTATTTTTTGAAATTTACATATCAATTTCTGTACAGCATTGTTTGCTATTTTTAAATAAAATCATGATTAATGCACATTTGTATGCTTTTCATTCTCTTTCAGTTAGGAGTCTTTTCAGAGGGCTGATTATAAAAGTGCATATGCAAAAGGGGCAACAGATACTAAGATGTGGGTGGGTGGTGGGACTCCAAAATCTTCATTTGTAACAATATATCAATGTAGAGAGCTGTTCTTCTTTCTTGAATTGTATTTATTACTGCATTTCTCAGCACAAATATATTTCATTTTATTTCTGTAATTTTGAGCATTCATATGAAAAAATGTTAATTTAGTGTTGACTTCTGAATATCTAGTCTAGTGAGTGCTAATAGTGCATTAACTTGAGCAGCTAGGGTAAGGCACAGTTTATGTTCTAGTATGTAATGGTCCAGTTAATGGTAGAACAAAAAGTAGAATTCTATACTATATGTTTAGTATTTCACCTCTATCTACCCTTATTTTCTCAGAGTAAGTCAGTCAGACTGAGTACTTGTTCATTGAATGCTTAAAACTTGTTTCCATTAATAACACTTTTTCAGTTGGGTGTAGTGGTACAAACCGTTAATCCCAGCACTTGCAAGGCAGAGGCAGGCAGATTTCTGGAGTCCAGCCTGGGCTACATAGAGATCTAGTCTCAAAAAAATGAGCCAACTAACCAAAAACATTGTATTTTTCATATAGTGCTCCTTCTGTTATAAAAGATATTTTCCTTTGCTCTCAATAAACACCTTTCCCCAAATCTGACTCAATAATAATAATAATAACAACAGCAATAATAATAATAATATTAAAAGTTAATATCTTCATCGCCCCTGTAAGTTTGGTCAGATGTATTTCTGTTTAGTGTATACTTACTTCTTATGGTTCTTAGGCCAGAAAATTCATTATTGCTGAAATGTGCCTAAGTAAGAAAAGTATCTTTACATACTGTCAGTTTTTATTCTATCTACTACATAGGGAATTAAAGATTGATATTCAGGCTTCACTGAGGAATTATGAAAAATTTTGCAATTTTTTTTAACCCCACAAATAATACCCCAAATAGTCTCTTAAATTTAGAACCACAGTGGTAACAGATAACCTCTGAAAGACAAGAATGTTAAGGTACAACTTATCTTTTCACTTTCAATCCAGATTTACAGGAGGATTTATTAAAGAATCATTTTAGCTAATTCCAGATTTTTTTCTAACTGCTAAAAGATAATAGAACATTTTTCTCAACCTCAAACACTAATCACAAATGCGTGTCACTTGTTTCTATAGAAAGGAGCAAACTGTAATCTGTTATATAAAAACTGGAAGGAATTTTACCCTAATGGCTTTAATTCTGTTTTTTCCATATAAGATGTTCAAGCCTTGCAATTCAAAGGCTAATGGAATCAGTGACAAAGTCAAATTACACAAACAAAGTCATTAAAAATCTCCATTATTTTTAACTTGGTTGTTAAAGGGCTGGATTAAGCCAGATTCTTGTTGGTATGAACCATTAGTTTACAGGTATTTGAACATAGCATATATTTCCATTGGAAAACAAGCCTCTTCAAATGCCCTACCAAATTGAGTTGGCTCTATTAAAGGAAATTAGCTTGCCTCGTGATTTCCTAAGGCTTATTACCTTGGATACTTGAGAACCAAGGTATTGCTCCAACCTCAGATGCACTATCCTCCATATAAATATTGATGCCGTGGTGTATGCTTTTAATAGCATGCAAAGCTTGTATTACTTTTCCTGCTCCACTAAAGAGTGAACCTATGGCCAAGCACATACTAGACAAATGTTCTACTGCTGACCTATGTATTTCCATATCCACCTTTAAAAGTTTTACTTTGAGATAGAGTCTCACAGAGTTCTGAGTTCATTCTGTAATTCAAGTAGGGCTTGAACTTTCAGTCCTACTACCTTAGCCTCCCAAGTAGCTGAATTAATACTCTTCCTTGGTTCTTACTACCAGAGGCATAGATTTAAGATAAGTGGGTCAGATAACAAGTATAACATAGAGCTAATCAGTCTTTTTTGTGTGTGTGCTGAGCAAGGATCACAGACTTTTATGTAAGGCCCCAAAGTGCAGTTTGGGGATCTTATGTACAACTTTTTTTTTTTTTTTTTTTTTTAAGAGCTATTTTTTTTTTTTTTTTCCTCTTTTTTTTTTTTTTTTTTTTGGATATTTTTATTTACATTTCAAATGTTATTCTGTTTCCTGGTTCCCTGGACATAAGCCCCCTATCTCATCCTCCGCTCCTTCTTCTGTGTTCCCCTCTCCATCCACTCCCCCAACTGCCCCCCCCCCCCCATTCCCCTACACTGTGGGTCCAACCTTGGTGAGACTAAGAGCTTCTCCTCCCATTGGTGCCCAACAAGGCCATCCTTTGCTACATATGCAGCTGGAGCCATGGGTCAGTCCATGTGTACTTTTTGGGTAGTGGTTTAGTCCCTGGGAGCTCTGGTTGGTTGGCATTGTTGGTTTTTGTTTTTGTTTTTTTTTTTTCTATTTTTCGGAGCTGGGGACCAAACCCAGGGCCTTGCGTTTGCTAGGCAAGCGCTCTACCACTGAGCTAAATCCCCAACCCAGCATTGTTGTTCTTATGAGGTTGCAAACCCCTTCAGCTCTTTGAATCCTTTCTCTAACTCCTCCAACAGTATCTAAAGCTCATAAGATTTTTTTTCAGTCCTGGGATTTCTGTTTTGGTTCCTTTCCTTCCATTCTATGTGTCTTAAAGTTATTTTTATTTTATTTTATTTATTTACTTTTATTTGTTTTGGGGGTTTTGCTGGTTTTTTGGTTTTTTTCTTTTTGTTTTTTGGCCCTGATCTCTCTCTCCCTCTCTCCCTCTCTCCCTCTCTCTGTCCCCCTCGGAGACAGGGTTTCTCTATGTAGCCCTGGCTATCCTGGAACTCCCTCTGTAGACCAGGCTGGCTTCAAACTCAGAGATCTGCCTGCCTCTGTCTCCTGAGTGCTGGGATTAAAGAAAGGCGTGCACCACCACCTCTTGGCAATACCCATATCTTAAAGAAGCACAGGAAAGGCAATTTTTGTTTTTGCAAAAGTGCTTTGAGTTAGCCAAGCATGTAGTCTTAAACAGTCTTTCTTGTATGTGTAAGCTGAAAGAACTGCTGCATGTCTGCCCAGTACCTGCTGTCTTAGATTGGCTGCTTAGTAGTGTTAAATGACTGAGCCAGAAATTACTGCCAGAATTAGTGCATTTCTAACCTTATAGGATAGAAGTATTTTTTTTTATATGTATACATGGGGGGGGGGCACTAATGTATCACAGCAACATTTTGTGTGAAAGTCAGTCTCTCCTTTCAACACATGAGTCTAATGGATTGAACTCATGTCAGGCTCAATGGCAAGTTTTTTTACCCACTGAGTCATTTAGCTTTCCCGAGAGTAGAAGTATTTTTACCAAATAGCATCTAACCCTTACCTGACATCCACTGCTGTCTTTGCGATTCAATCTCATACCATTTCAAAGGATACAGCTTTATGCTGATGCCACAGCAGTACTTTCTCTACTGTGTTAATATGAAGAAAAGCTAAACAATGATTAATAATTAAATTCAGAGTAGCTTTTATTTGGGTCCAGGAAATTTCTGTACATGTGTAGGCTTTAAATAGGATGGATTTAAAAAAAAAAAAAAGAAACCTTTATTGGTTTTGTATAACAGTTCACTGCTGTTTTTTTAAAAAAACCTATACAGAAGTGGAAGCAGTTTAATAGCGCTTACTCTTCCCTTCCACACACAGTGGGAGTTGAACTCAGGGCTTCATCCACGCTCAGCAAGCCCTGTACCACTGAACTACGACGTCCCCAGCCCTGATATTACCACACTTGTCAATTGGGGAAACAGGATCTATTTCTATTTGTCTAAGTGCATGGGTGTTTTGTCTGCATCTGTTTCTATGCACCACTTGTACCTGGTGCCCATGGAGGCCAGAAGATATCAGATTCTCTGGAAACTGGAGTTACAGATGGTTGTGAGCTGCTGTGTGTGTGTGTGCTGTGAAGTAAATAGGGGTCCTCTGGACAAAAAGCCAATGGGAGCATAAGTTAACTGGATAACTGTCAGTGTATTGTCCCTTCTTGATGATTCTTCTGAATTTCCTTTGGTGACTGAGTTCAGTCTCTTATCCCACTTCTAAATAAAGGTAAGTTTTAATATGATTGGCGTGAAAAAGTGTTTGAGTAGCTAGATATATAGTGTCACATACAGAAACGCCTCTAAGGCAGATTTCACAGTCAGGGAGGCAGAGCTTTTGGATACAGTAGGTGGAGCTTTGAGCAAATAAAAACGGCTGTGCTTATTCAAGGATTTACTGCTATTGTAGGAGAAGCAGAAGAAACTACTAGCAGCAAAATCATTGCCCTTTCAGGGTTTATATCCACAGAGCCAATCTAAATAGATTGTTGGCTGAGCAGAACAAACGCAATAGAGTTGGGAAGCATGGCTGCTAAACAAGACCAGTGCTCTGACTTTGGTCTTTGTCTTCCTTATGCTATAGGCTAAGTTTATGGTAGTTTGTATTTCTATTTACTTTCCCCCTAGTTTTTTCCTAAACTCTATTAAGTCTGTTTTGCCTTTTCTGATGGATTTTTTGAAGAAAGATTTTTGTTCAGTATTTGTTATTGTAAATTCTCATTGCTGCTGCTGTTCTCAAAAGGATTGTATAAATGAGGTAAGAATTTCCAGTCTTTATACAGGCATATTATAACCTTTCTAATGATGTATACAGGAAATTTCACTTAAATTACTGAAATTATTTAGTGATCTATAATTTATTCTGTGTGAGGAGGTATGCTTTTCTAAATTCTGAATGGTTAGGACAAGTTTTACTTTTGTCAAGATATTAAATATTACCCTAACTTTTGAAACTTAAGCTTTTATAAGGAATTGCTGACAGTTTTTTAAAAAAAAAAAAATCAAAGACTGAACCAAAGAATTCTATATTATGACTCATTCCTGTGTTTCCAGCAGATTAGTTGGCAAACAAACAGAATTAATGAAGTCAGACAGAGGTGGGTTTGTGTGTGTGTGTGTGTGTGTGTGTGTGTGTGTGTGTGTGTGATATTCACTGGTGGTGTTATGCTTGTATGGATGTCTGTGTCAGGTGACAGAGGCCCTGGGACTGGAGTTACAAGTGTGTGCCCTCATGTGGGTGCTGGGAAATGAACCTGGGACCTCTGAAAGAGCAGTCAGTGCTCTTAACCACTAACCCATCTCTCTAGCACCTAATGCTGCATATTTGATACTTTAGAGTCAAATATTCTATATTTTTTATACTTTATATGTGTTACAGAAGTGACTGAGACAAGGTCTCAAAACAAAATGAGAAAGTACACAAATATTACCTTGAAAGTATCTAGTGGGTATCCATAGATACTCAAGACATACTTAATATCATTTAAAGAAGAGAAATAGGCTACTCTCACATTTTGCAAGGGAATGTATGTCTATCAAGACGGTTGCCCAAAGATAGATCCTGTGACTTTCAACAGTAAAACAAGAATACTTTTAGAGCTAAGTTGCCTGTTGGGAGGAGTGGAGTGGGAAAAGTGTATGTCCTTATTGAATAAAGCTTACTTTTTTTTCTTTAACAGTAACCCAGTTTTTTCTATTTTAGTATCGGTTTTATATTTTCTAATCTTATTCAGAAAAGGTGGGAAATACATTTGCTTTTACTAGTTGGAACAGGACCAAGTGTGATTAAGATAATGAGTAAGGAAAAGGGTTGCTTTTGAGGGGTTGTAAGACTTTCAAGTTAATCTTTGTCTCTATTTCATATATGCATGTTAAATAAAAATAAGATGAAGTTAATACAAAAACATTATTATTACTACTATGTTCTTTCTGGTGCTAAAAATTATGTTTTAGAATAACCTAGACCAACTTTTAAAAAATGTCAATTATCAAATATATATTAAGTTCTTATATCTTTTTTTTTTTTTTTTTTTTTGGTTCTTTTTTTCGGAGCTGGGGACCGAACCCAGGGCCTTGCGCTTCCTAGGTAAGCGCTCTACCACTGACCTAAATCCCCAGCCCAAGTTCTTATATCTTAAAAATAAAAAACCCACGAGTATCTCAAAACCTTGCCACTCAATGTCTCAAATGGCTCTTCCGTAAGTCATTTTCAGGCATATAAAAGTTTGAACTTATTCCAAATACTTTACTTGTCTGTTAATACTAAATTTATACATTCTTGTACATTATTATTGTTGTTTATTTGAAACAGGGTTTCTCAGTGTAACGTTTGCTATTCTGGAATTCACTCTGTAGTCCAGGCTGGCCATGAGCTTACACAGATCCACCTGCCTCTGCCTCCAAAGTCCTGGGATCAAAGGCATGTGCCACCATTGCTGGACCACATAGTTATTTTTTAAAGGTCATTTTTTAAGGCCACAGTGGCTTCTGGATATATTTTATTACATTCATATAGAGCCATCTGTTTCTAACTTTAGCCATAAATTTAAATGACAGTATTAACTAATATATTTGAGGTTGTGCCATACATGACTTTTCTGTTTTGTTAGCAAGTAGATAGAAATTACAGTTTGTAAAGATGTGAGTGTGTGTGTTTGCATGAGCTGCTGTGGTATAAGATGGCAGTTTAGAATCGTCAGGGACAGAAGCAGGGTCATTGTCCTTTACATTACTACCAAAGTCAGTCCACATTTGCCATCGTAGTTAATATATTACTGCCAATAATTGAAGCGCATTCCCTGGAGATTATATTCCCTTGTATTAGAGAAGGAACATTTTTCTCCTCATTATATTTTCTGTTGATTTGTGATTATTTTTTCGTAGCATTTGAACTGTCTTCACATGCAAAGTCTAACTGTTCAGTCTGTTATACCAAATTATGTTTCAGACGATTGCTTGCAAATAATATTTTAGGTGTTTATTGCCATTTAAAAGTTTCCTTTATGCTGTTTTTACTTTATTGTAGAAAACAAAAGCCAATATAGAACAGAAAATTCAAACTTTCTCCTATCAGGCTTTAGTGTAATACATCCATAAAATTGCTTAAACGAAGTTTGTTTTGTTTTATTGTAAATTACTATTTTACTTACTATGTGTATGTCCAAAACTGCTTGTGTGCTGTGACACTTGTGGTTTTATTTTATTTTTGTTTTGTTTTTGGAACAAGGTCTTGTATAACCTAGGCTGACCTTGAACTTCCTTTGTAACCATTAATACTTTTAAATTTCTGATCCTCTTGGCTAGTGGCACCTCCCTGGGTACCAGGATCAATTATGGAACACCAGACCAGATTTGACTTATGTGGTGTTGGAGATCAAACCCAGGGCTTTAAGCTTGTTAGGCAGGTGTACCAACTGAGACACAACCCATGGTTTCTCTTTCTTACAGTCTTAACTTTTAAATGCCCTTTTGCTCTATCACTGCAGTTTTGACTTTAGCAGTATTCTTGTTTTCATTTGAGTTATATGAAGAATATGTCCACTAAAATCAGTAATAAGTCAAGAGTGTCCATGATCTCCATTCCTATTACTATAGTGCTTACAGTCTTGTGACTGAAGATGTTAACAGTGGTACACATAAGAAAGGATGAAACAGAAGTATTCTTGTTTGCATATGATATGATTCTATGCATAAAAGACTCTATGGCTTTTACCAGAAAATTCTGACTGCTGATAAACACATTTAGCAAAGAACATAAACATAACACATAAAGCTTGGTAGCCTTCTTGTATACAAGCAGCAAATATGCCAAGTTCTTCTTCTTCAACTAGCAATTTAAATGGATTCTCAAAACTAAAACGTTTATGTATAGCAAAGGATACAGACAGTCAAATAAAAAGGCAGTCTATAGAATGAGGGGAAAAAAACTTTCCTAGGTATATATCTGATAGAGGGTTAGTATTTAGAATACATAAAAAACAAAACATCAGGAAAACAAGTCAATTAAAACTGGGTCATGGAACTAACAGAGTGTTCTCAAAGAAGAAATGTAAATGCTTAAGAAATATTTCCAAGTGTTCAGTCCTTTAGTCATCCAGGTTAAGACTACTTTGACATACCCCAGACAGAAATGCTAAGATTTTAAAGACAAAAAAATTACAGCATGGGTTTGGCAAAGGGAGAACACTTACCCATTGTTAATGGGAGTTCAGACTAGTGCAGCTAGTGAAGAAATCAGCAGTGTGAAGTTTCCTGAAATAGCTAGGAATAGATCTACGTACTGATCAAGTATATCACCCTTTGTCAGACATATTTCAAAAGACTATATCTTAGAGATACTTATTCATCCATGTTCATTGCTGCTTTATTCATAACATCCAGGAAATAGAAACAAACCATATGTTCATAAACAGAAGAATGGATGAAGAAAATGTGCTATAGTCACACAGTGGGATATTTAGCTATTAAGAAAAATGAAAATCGCAAGTAATAGAATAGAGCTTTATGAAGGGGGCGCACCAAGAGGGGAGGCAACATTTGGGATGTAAATTTTAAAAGGGGTAAGGGGATATGAGAATTTGCCTGGTGGTAGTGGTGGCACATACCTTTGATTCCAGTACTTGGGAGGCAGAGGAAAATAAATTGATATAAGATGGAATCTTAGGGTCTGTACTATAAAGCAATAATGGTAAAAACTAGGAGGTGTTGGTACAGAAACAGACAGGTTGATCAATGGAATCAAATCGAAGACTGAGAAATAAACCCACATACCTATGGATACTTGATTTTTGACAAATAAACCAAAACCATACAATGGAAAAAGAAATGTTGCTGGTCTAACTTGATGTCTACATGTAGAACAATGCAAATAGAATCATATTTATCACCCTGCACAAAATTCAAGTCCAAGTGGATCAAGGACCTCAAAACATAAAAGTGGATACACTAAATTTCATGGAAGAGAAAGTGGGAAGTAGCCTTGAATGCAATGATATGATACAGGAGACAATTTCCTGAATAGAACACATTATTCAGGCTCTAAGGTCAACAATTGATAAATGGACCCTCATGAAACTGAAAAGCTTCTGTAAGGCAAAGGACACTGTCAATAGGACAAAATGGCAGCTTATAGATTGGGAAAAGATCTTTACTAATCCTACAACTGACAAAGAGGGATAATATCCAAAATATACAAAGAACTCAAGAAGGTAGACTTCAGAGAACCCTCCCTCCCCCAAAAAATGGGGTACAGAGCTAAACAGATTTCTCAACAGAGGACTCTTGAATGGATGAGACGTACTTAAAGAAATGCTCAACATCCTTTGTCATCAGGGAAATCAATACCCATATCTTAAACATGGAAAAGAATTTCTTTATAAGCTCTTTAAGTTAGCCAAGTATAAACTACTGCAATTCTGCCTAATACCTGATATCTTAGACTAAAAAAATGTGTGCCACCAGGGTGACTTTTTTAATACTATCACTCACAAGAATGGAGAATGGGTAGGGATAATTTAAACTAAAGACTTTCAGAAATGCTGCATGGAAACCTACTACTGTAGAAGCTTTCTAAAATCTATACAAACATACAAAGAATTTAAAAGGAATTATCCTGTAGCTGAGGTGAGGTGAGGGTTAAAAATAGTTGTTCTATTTGACATTATAAGCTATTAAGGAAAAAACAAAAAAGACCAGTGGTAGACATATATTTCCTATTTTGGAGTTGTTCATTAGTGGAACTCATAGACAGGCTATTGTCATCTGGAAATAGATAATAAGATTATGTTGCTAACGATACTACATAGTAGCACCTAGAACACGGAGAAAGCAAACCTTGTAACAATCTAGAAGCTTCATTCCTACTAAGCTAGGTTTTTTAGTTCTGCTGGAAGGTGCAGCTATTAGTGGAGAAAAGGCATCACCAGTCTTCACTCGGCTGTGATCCCAGTTAGGATTGGCCTACCAAGACATAGCCATTGGTACAATAGTGGCAAGCTGTTATGGAGGTATACAACACCCTCCCCGCTCCCCGCCACCTTTTTGACTTTTGTTTTGTTTTATTTTCCAAGGTAGGGTTACACTATGGAGTTTCGTCTGTCCTGGAAATTGTGTTTAACAGGTTGGCCTCTAATTCTGAGATTACTTGCCTCTGCCTTCCAAATTCTGGAATTAAAGGCATGTGCCATTATACCCGGCAACGAAACACTTTATGATTGGATTTAAGGCCCGCTTCTTAAAAGAAAACATATACTTGTAACTGTAGTATGTCTTAGGCCCTAGAGAAATACCTACGATTTTTTTTTTAAATTTATTTTATTTATATAAGTATACTGTAACTGTTTTCAGACACACCAGAGGAGGGTATCAGTTCTCATTACAGATGGTTGTGAGCCACCATGTGGTTGCTGGGATTTGAACTCAGGTCCTCTGGAAGAACAGTCAGTGCTCTTAACCATTGAGCCATCTCTCCAGCCCAATACCTACGATTATTATTCAGCTAAACGGACATAATGTTAAAATGACTCCTAATGGTATATCATTATACCCATATATATATTAACTCTTTTCACAACTTATTTGGGGTGTTTTGAATATAGCAGGGCAGCTGCACGTATGTACTCATAACAGTTGTGACAGCATGTACAAGACTTGAGTAAAATAAACCAGACAAAATCCTAGCATGAATAGGGAGGGACAGCCTCTAAGAGGTTTATTACCCAGGATCCAGTGGATGACTTCACCCAAGTGTACACTGGCATCACTAAGTGGTCTCAAAGGGTTTGTGTGTGCATGGATTTGTAGCTTAATGAAGACACATATGTTTATGAAATTCTCAAACAGAATTATGTAGACAAAGATATTTAGGGACTATTTACCTGCATTTGAAAAAGAAAATGACTAAGGAAAATCCAAAAAAATGATCTTTATAGTCATTCTCAGATTTAAACTTTCAAATTACCTTTGTGTGACTTGAGGATTTTACTCTTAATACACAGTTAGTTGCTGTGAAGAGTTATTCTTAGGAGCTCAATTCTCTAAATCACTGCTTGAAAGAACGCAATGGGTAATGAATAAAAATTAATCAAATTTGTAGTTAATTTCCACATTTAATGGCTTTGACACTGAATCATTTGATGTATAACCAGTGGGTGTCTGAAACCAGTGATAGTACTGAATCTTCTAATACATTTCCTCTAGGACTTAAAGTACCTTATTGTAAAAAGTTAAGGTGGTTTCTTGAACAGAATCAAGACAAATATTAATATTTCCAGTCTACACTTGAAGAACTCAAACAACTGTGTTTTTATTTAGTCTTGTGAGAGATTATATACCTTTCTATGATCCGGTTATCACTAGTTTAATTTCCGTTACTGAGGTACTCCATTGTGACATTACTCCAAGGATAACCTTGCAAGCCTGATCCTCCTGCCTCCATTTCAAAAGTATTGGGCTTGCAGACTTATATCACTGCTCCTGATTCTCTTTTTTCTGTTTTATTTATGTAAAATTGCTTCCTAGTTATTCTGGCAAATCAATAGTAACCCATAATTTTTTGTAATAAGTGTTTTAAAGAGTATTATATAATATGTCTACCAAACTGTGTGACTTCATACCTACTCATGGGTTCAGTGTCCAGAATAAAGGCTGAAGTAATCAATATGTTAGTTTTCAAAGTTGCACAAAAGATTTTCTAATGAATCAGAGCACCTGGATACCATGTAAGATACTTTGAGCAGCCTAATGTTTTTCTACTAATAGAAAGTAGCCTACCATACTACTTGTTGTTTCTTGAGATTGCTACTTAATACCTCTGGATCAGGTCCTACAGGTACATCAGAAAAAAGACCAGGATACTAAGGAGGCATCTTATTTAGAACATAGTTTAGGATTCTCTTTTCATTATTTCATTATTTCTGATTTTAGGGAGTGAAGCCAGCCAGTTTTGACAAAGTAGCAATTCCTGAAGTGAAGGAAATTATTGAAGGATGTATCCGACAAAACAAAGATGAAAGGTAAGTTGTTTCTTTGATACTGTGTCACTTGAACAATGAGAGGTGACTTCAATACTTGTGTTTCATTTTTTCATTCATAGCATATAACATTTTAAAAAATTGGATTATTTCCATTGAATCTACTCAAATTTGCCCACTGTAACTGTAAAAATGTGGTTTAGTGATTTTTTTTAATGTAAGCCTTACACCTTACAACAGACTACTTAGAGGATAATTTTAGAAAACTCTAAAGTTTATTCTCCATTGCAGCAAACCCATTCTTTAATCCTTTTCTCATTAAAGTTTGAAAGGTAAAGTAAAATCTTGGCTTTGAAAGTCAGCTCAGCTACGTAGGCCTAGATTTTTTTCTGTCATTAAAGAGCAAAATATCAAAATTCCTTTGAGTAAAAAGAGATTTTACCCAAGGCTTAAGAGGAGATCTGGCTTAGTCATTTGTACAAACAGAACTTTTCTGAGAAAAGTGTCAAGTATCTGTTTATGCAGTGCAGCTAATGGGTCACCTGTAGGCTTGGCAGGCAGCCACAATCTGTATTTGAAAATAATCTGCCTTTACCACACCCCCATACCAGCTACAAAAGAAAAAGTACACCATCCTATCCTAATTAATACAAATATAAATTGTAAATTGAGCATAACCTATCTCCTAAAATATGGGCACAATTGAGTATATCAGTCAAATTCAAGAATTCTGTATCTTCACCCTTCGAGGCTCATGTTCATTTCAAAATGTTATTTAGAAGAGCTTAACATCATGATCTTTAATAAGACTGTTCAGTGGATATTTAGCTTGAGTTTCTGTTTTGCTCTTTTCAGACTTTTTCACTGTAAACAAAGGGATATTTGTTTTGTGTCTTAAAATGTCATTCTGTTTCTTTTCTGGATGGAACAGTTTTACTTGATTACTGGTATTTTGTTGAAACTTCTTTGATTGTTATATAACCAGCCTTTGACTTGTTTAATCCACAAGTTGTTGATAAGGAATTTATTGTAGTAATGAAGGTGGCTGTTATAGAAAGTACCAAACTAGAAATCAATAAATTTATGTTCTAGTTTTTATTATATCATCATTTATTATTTTAGAAATTTCAGAAAGACTATTAACTTTTCTCCGCCTTCATTTTATATTAGTTAGTAAATGGTATTCCATTGGATAGTTATTGTTCAAGAGTCAGTCAAGGCCATACATAATTTTGTTTTCTTGGCTTTTGTTTTGTTTGTTTTTGCTATGCTTCTTTGGTATTTTGAAGCTTCGATATTCTATGTATGTATGACTTGCCATAATTATATCCTACTAACTAATAAGACTAGGTCATTTAATTTAAAAATTGTCCCTATCGACTGTTATTTAAAAAAAAAAAAACAAAACAGACTAAAGTATGACTATAGACTGGAGATGTAGAAGTACTTGTCTATCATGTACAAGGTCATATATTCCATTGCCTCCACTCCCTGGGCGCGCACACACACACACACACACACACACACACACACACACACACACACTCTCTCTCTCTCTCTCTCTCTCTCTCTCACTCTCTCTCCCCCCTCCCCCCTCTCTCTCTATAACATTACCACTCAAATGGATTAATGTTAAAATGAATAACAAAATTTTCCTTGTTTTTCTGTAGATGTTCTCCCTTAACTAAATAATAGTAAACACATACATTCGAAAATCATTCTTATTCCTCTAAGTACTCTGTAGTCTGAGGCCAACCTGGGTAAAATAGTGAAATATTATCTCAGAAAGAGAAAGAAAAATGTCCTTTCAAACTAATGACTTTCTTTTTTTTTGATTTTTCTTTCTTTGAAAGATATTCCATCAAAGACCTTTTGAACCATGCCTTTTTCCAGGAGGAAACAGGGGTACGGGTAGAATTAGCAGAAGAAGATGATGGAGAAAAGATAGCTATCAAATTATGGCTACGTATTGAAGATATTAAGAAATTAAAGGGAAAATACAAAGACAATGAAGCTATTGAGTTTTCCTTTGACTTGGAGAGGGATGTACCAGAAGATGTTGCTCAAGAAATGGTAAATTGGCCCGTAGATGTTGATGTAGATTTATATATACTGAAACTGATAGGAAAAAAGCAAAACAACTATTTAATTAGTGATGTATGATATGTATATCATTTATATGAGGTTGTGTTGCTCCCAAGTGTATTGTCTTTGGATGTGGGGGCTGGGGCTACCTATAATTTCTCTTTAAGTTCTTTCTTTGTGTTTTTTGATATTGTTTTGATGTGGTTGGATTTTAGTTCTTTAAATTTTTTTATACGAGGAAAATAACATGTAGGTACAAGTGGATAAATGAGATATAAGACTGGGATGCATTTTGGAGTCCTTTTAATGTCTATAAAGTTTAATAACTCCTCCTTTGTAGCTGATTCTTTAGTCAAAATGTGTTAGTTATGCTATTTTGCTGTGGGAACACTGAACTCATGGTCCTCCTGTCTCATCCCACTGAGTGCTGAGATTACAGGCATATACAGTCTGATCAAGTTTTGAATTGTTTCTAAATACTGGTTAGCCTTTGATCCATCCTCATAAATACTGTAGACAGATACAGGATTATAAAGTACTTTTACTTTGGTGGCTGGAGAGATGGCAGTTACAAGTGTATACTGCTCTTCCAGGGTCCTTAGTTCAGTCTCCACTGCCCACATCAAGCAGCTCACACCTTCCTGTACTTCCAGTATCAGGGGGTCAAATACTGGGCCTTCATCTGCATGCACATGATATAAATAACAAAAATAAACATTATGAAAACATTTTTACTCTACAGGATGTTTTCATTGTCAAAAGTTACTAATTACTCTTTGATGTATCCTTACTTTAAGTATGTGTAAACGATCACTGTTCTAAAGGAAACCCTTAACCAAATCTAGATATGCCACAGTGCCTAAAAAAATGGTCAATTATCACACAGATAGTTATAGAGTACCCTTACTAGGATTCATAAATTATTCAGTGTTTTTAAAAATGGGCTAAATATGAAATAGATATTTAATTTTATTGGTTTGTTCATTTGATCTTTTTTTTTTCCCTTTGGTTTTTTTGTTTTGTTTTGTTTTGTTTTTTTTATTCTTTGATCCGCTTTTTACAATTCAGTCTTCATCTCCTTCCCGGTCTACCTCTAGACTGCTCCCCATTCCATACCTCCTCCCCCTGTCTCCAAGAGGATGCCCCCACCCCACCCTCTCCCACCTCACCAGACCTCCCCACTCCTTAGGGCCTTAAGTTTCTTGAGGGTTAGATGTATCTTCTTTCACTGAGGCCAGACCAGGCGTACATCTCTGCTGTGTACGTGTTGGGGGCCTCATATCAGCTGATGTATGGTTGGTGGCTCAGTATCTGAGAGATCTCAAGGGTCTAGGTCAGTTGAGACTGCTGGTCTCTGTTTACCACAATTGTGGAGAAACTTAACCCAGACTAGTAATTTTACTGTCATTTTAAGTCATTTTCCTTGGGTACCCTTTTCTTCCTAATATACTCTTTTACTCTGTAGGTCGAGTCTGGTTATGTCTGTGAAGGTGATCACAAGACCATGGCTAAAGCTATCAAAGATAGGGTATCATTAATTAAGAGAAAACGAGAGCAGCGGCAGTTGGTTCGAGAAGAACAAGAAAAAAGAAAACAAGAAGAGAGCAGTTTCAAACAGCAGAATGAACAACAAGCAAGTGTTTCCCAGGCAGGAATCCAGCCACTCTCTGTTGCTAGCACTGGCATACCCACTGCTCCCACCACATCCGCTTCAGTTTCTACTCAAGTAGAGCCTGAAGAACCCGAGGCAGATCAGCATCAACAGCTGCAGTATCAGCAACCTAGTATATCTGTGTTGTGTAAGTATCTGGGGGAGTAAACAGATGTGCTAGTTTGTTCTTTATATGTTTCTATTCCTATACCCATGATTAATAGGATGAAACACTGAGGAAATGTGGTTAGAATATAAGAAAGTTTGAAAAAACTTCCAGTGTCTTGGGGGTTTAAGTTGTCTGTTTTACTTAGTTCCCTAAGATTGTGAATAATCAAGAGTGAGGAAATTTGGCATTTATAATTGCAGCTGTTAATCTGGTTCAGCTCTTTTAGCAATACTGCAGAGCAAACCAAAGGCTGATAAGACCAGTGCACATTAATCGAATATCAAGTACACATAGGTCTCCACAGGGTAAGACCTGGAAGTTGGATTCAATTTAAGACTAACTTAAATTTTGTTTGCTCTTCAGATGATAACATTCAGTGAGAATCAGAGAAATAATTTTTTAAGTACTCATTTGAGCTATTCATTTTTTTAAAAATTTGGGTTTGAACAAAGAAATAACTAATAACATTAATGTAATGACTCTAAATGTGAACAATTTCTTTCCCTTCCATATCCCTCCCTCTTATGATTCATTTTTTCCTTCAGCTGATGGAACAGTTGACAGTGGTCAAGGATCATCTGTATTCACAGAATCCAGAGTGAGCAGCCAACAGACTGTTTCCTATGGCTCCCAACATGAGCAGGCACATTCTATTGGCACAGCACCAGGACATACAGTTTCTAGTATCCAAGCACAATCTCAGCCCCATGGGGTGTATCCACCCTCAAGTATGGTGAGTAAATGCATAAGAAAATGGAATACCAAAATAGTAATCAATAGGTAATCTGCCAAATTAAAATTATTTATGTCATCTAAGTAGCACTGTGAGTCTAAGAGACTATAAATGGTCTAGTCAGTCTTCTTTATCTGGGGTTTTTATGTTGGGGGACTTAAATAGTAAAAAGCTTAAAAAATTTATCTGTACTACACATGTGCAGACTTTTCTTGTTAATTCCCTAGCAATATGACAGTTTTTTATATGGCTTTTGAATTACATGGGTATATAATCTAGAGATTATATGCAAATGCTGGGATAATGTATGTGAAGGACTTAGCCAGTTGCAGATTTTGATATCTGTTGGGGTGACTTGAAACCAACTTAGAGCAGAGACTGAGGGTATTATTGCTAAAGAAGATCAGTTCACAAGAATATAACTGGAGTAGATCAGACTGGGTAAATATACACTAGACAGTGAGAATTAACTGAGCTTCCTAGAAAGCAGCTATGTGAACATTAAGACTCCTAGGAATTAAAAACTCTTCACAGTGACATAAACTAGATATACCAGATGATTTGTGGGTGGAACAAATTTTTTTAAAATAATTTTAAAGCTTATTACTAAAGAAATTTTAAGATTTTTCTTTTGTATAAAAACCAGGTAAGACCTTCAAACTATTATAGAATGTTGCATGTGAGTATTATAGTGTAAAGGAATCCTTTATGACCTCTAACTAATTTATTGCTTGTATTTAGTTGATCATCAGTTGCTCTGCGTGTTCCTTTCCCAGTATATGTTCATTTGCTTTTTCCCTTTATTTGGTATTTATTTCATTACCAGTTTATTTTCAGAGTCAGCTTATAGAAGTAAATTTCTTGGAATGGTTTGTTTGTGTACACGATGCATATGCACATTGTCCATTTGCAATAGTGAATGTTAAAGGAGATGAATCATAAAATATCCTCATTTCTTTTGCTGACTCTCTGTGAGGTCTTTGGAGAAAAAAAAGCTAGATCATATACTTCAGAAAGGAATTAGATGATAATTGTTCACTCTATCTCACTTGTTTAGTATAATCTTTAAGCAGACCGATTTCCCACCCTCCTCAGAGGGCTTTAATCTGAACTTTGAAGAATTCTTATCTCCATTAAATGAATGTTTTTCAGGAAGATACTTTTTGCACATAAAAGATGTTTGTTTTGGAGTCCATTGATCGATCAGTCCTGCTTTGGACATAGATCCCAAGATTAATGGCCACATTAATACAAAGAAAACTACTACTAATGTATACTAAACTTTTAACAGTCTGTTCTTTAACCTAAGTATGGTAAATGATCTTGGGTGATTTATTTCTGAATACTGGCAAATATTAGTTGTCAGCACTTCTTAACTTCTCCTTTTGTTTGACAGTTATTTTCTACCTCTTGGCTTCCCTCTCCACAGGGTTATGTATGTTTCTAAAAGACAAGCAGGATTGATCGTTTATGTAGATGTTAAATGCTTAAGCCATTAACATAGTTGTATTTATTTGCTGCTCTAAAATCAGACTTTCTAGATTTTTGATGACAATATTCTGTCAAATAGTTATAAAGAATTACAAGTCTTTATAACATTAAAATATTTTATAATTCTGTTGTCTCATCTCAAAAACCTACTATGCCTTATAATAATGTAAAACTGTAAGAGAAAAAGTTTTAAAATGATAAAAATTTGAAATCAAAATAAATTAAATTATGATATGTACTTATGGGCTTCAAGTTTGGCTGAAGGCTTTCTTTGCAGCCAGTTTTGAAAAAAAACAAATAGGTCCAGACAACTTCACAGTATTAGGCTACTCTGTAGCTGTATTACACCCTTTCTCTTAAGGTACTTCAAGCTTTGTAGGTCTAAACTGAATTTTTTATTTTGGGGGTTGTGGTATTGAAAGTACCCCCTCACTGGCTCCTTCGTAACAATATACAATATTTCTGATACCCAGTTATGAATTTTTTCTTCTAGTCAATGACTCTTTAACCTTTTTACAGAATGTGGCAATAGAATAAAGCTGTGAGCAAACAACATTTTAGATGGCTTCTAAAAAAAATAGGTGAATTTTTCCCTCAAGTTACTAGAGCTCTTACAGACAATGTACTCTTCATCTCCCAAATCCTGTACTCTAATAGAATTTATTCTTGCTTAGTCTTACTAAGGTTTTAGAACTATAGTTAACTGTTTTTCTTGTGTGGTATTGTTAGTCATTTTTTTAAATTAATGAACTTATAATAGTTGATATTATTTCA
Organism: Rattus norvegicus; assembly: GCF_021556685.1. Classification (NCBI taxonomy): domain Eukaryota; kingdom Metazoa; phylum Chordata; class Mammalia; order Rodentia; family Muridae; genus Rattus; species Rattus norvegicus. The sequence goes on along the minus strand of NC_141537.1, from coordinate 155,230,295 downwards.
AAATATTAAAGATCATAATTGATCTTTTGATTGTTTATAAGAAAACCTGCACAAAACCACCAGAACAGGGAAAATAGTTACAATATACCAGCTGTGCTTTGTAGAATTATGTCTTACACTCTTTTTTTTTTTTTTTTTTTGTAGAATTGGGGAGGGTAGAACATTTCTTTATGTTAACTATACCCTATTATCACTGTACATTTGGTTATTTTGTTTTCAAAGTACTGTGTTTTTCATGTGTGTTTGTTTTCTGTTTAGCCTCGTCGTGGCCGTAGCATGTCGGTTTGTGTTCCCCATCTTTCTGCTGTTCCCTCTCTATCCCGCATCTCTCCCAGTGCTCCTTCCACCCCACCACCAGTGCTGTCTGCACCTCTTTGTCCTTCCCTCCTTCGGAGTGCCCCTGAGGAAACTTTTGCGGAAAAACTCTCTAAAGCATTGGAGAGTGTCCTGCCTATGCACTCTGCCTCCCAGCGCAAGCACCGACGCTCCAGCCTGCCTTCCCTCTTTGTCACTACTGTATGTAACTGTAAACTTCCTGACAAGTGAAAAACCATTACCAATGAATACATCCGGGCATAGAGACTATATGCTTAAAAAAGCAAAACTAAACTATTAGCAAATGTTGTGTTTTAAGATAACTATTCCTATAGGAAACATTTTTGTAATAAGACTTTAAATGGGAATAAAAAGCAAAGAGGCAATGAAAGAGAATGCTTATAATGTCATTAGCATATATTAATAGAGTTTTTATTATACTTTTCTATCTTCTATTGATAAAAGGGTTCTCATTTTAATATCTTAGCAAGAAGTATGTGGATTACTTAATTCAACTCATTAGCCTAATCAAAAGTAGAGTCTACCAAACACTGACCAAGTATGTTTTCTCCTCAGTTTATTCTTAAGAAATACAACTAATTGAGTCCTTTGTTTTTGGTTTTTTGGTTTTTTTGGAGCTGAGGCCCAAACCCAGGACCTTGCGCTTCCTAGGCAAGCGCTCTACCACTGAGCTAAATCCCCAACCCCAAGTCCTTTGTTTTTTAAACCAATCAATCGAGGAGTAAAAGTTGATTTTAATTCAGTCATTTGTATGAAGTGAAATGTCGGGAAATCAAAAGGCTATTTCCTGTCTGGGAAGCACTTTCTTTTCACCTCTTAGATTACATAAAGTGGGGCATAGACTCGAGTATATTAGATACATATATAACATGTAATTTTCCTTGTGTCCATTAATGTCTGTGAAACATACAACCTCTCAAATTACATTAATTGTTATGAGACCTTGTTTGCTGCTTTTCCAAACAGAATATTCTGAACTAATAACACCAGAAACTTAAGACTTTTACTTAGGAAAAAGATTAACTGTACAATGTTTTATAGCCTCAGGACACAAATTGAATAATCAATAAAATATGAGCACTTTGATTTTATGGAGAAATACTTTAGCAGGTTGAAGAAATGGCTCCGTGACTAAAGTGCTTGCTGCACAAGCATGGAGACCTGAATGCAGATTACCATAACCCATGTGAAGCCTGGTGTGGTAGATACTGTCCATAATCTCGTGTTCCTATTTTGCGATGGGAGAGGATAATAGACTCTGTAGAATCTTATGTGCCTTGCAGTCTGTTGTATACATAATCAAGCAACAGACACCTGTCTCTGACAAGTTGGGGATGATGTCCAACATTTCAGGTTGTCCTCTGTTTTTATGTTGTTAAGGATTGAGCCTGGGCTCTTACATAAGCTCACTTTAGAAGTCCAGTGCATGGTAGAGAAGTATGTATATTGCATTTGGCAAGCTTAGTCTTAAATTCTGGAAATAAAACATGCTATTAAATCAGGTTTGCCTTTTTGCCTGATTTGTCAGAATTAGGAAACTCATGGTATTCAGCCCTTAGCAATGATCAGAAGAATGATTTAGCACCTGTAGCTTGTTTTATAGTAAAACTATTAATTGTAGCTTTAAACACAGAAAAGAGCAACAAGTCATTTATCTTTTTATTTGTTTTTTTAAGACAGTGCTCAGGTCTTGTACTCTTACATTCCCCTGTCTTAGCCTCTTGGGTGCTAACATTATTATAAGTATGTTCCACTCTTTTCGGCTTATCTTATACCAAATACCAAAGACCTCTTCTGATTTATACTAGTTAAATTTCTACTGTTAGTTAATGAAAAATAACTGAAGCCTCTAATAGACTAATGTTGTAGCACTATGGAACAGTAGCTTAAATTGAAATATATTTTAAATTATAAAAATAATAAGGTTATTTATTGTCCTTTAATATTCTAACTTTAGCTCTTTCCATTGACAAACATTTTAAGAATGAACACATTTATTATAGGTAAAATAGAATAATTACTTGGGAAGTTGTAATTTATGCCTTTGCTTTGATGGAGCAAGTTTGTGGGAAAGCAGCTTTTTCTTTCATTCAAGGAAGTGCCACAGATTGACTTTATTGGCCCTGGATGTATTTAATGGATTTTTGCTATAAATTCCAAAAGCATTGTTAGTTATTAAAATTTTGGTGTAGCCACTTCATGGGGTTACACAGAACTATCCAGCTGTGCATGTCTGATGTAATTTTACATATTGAATGTATGAATTACTTGTCTTATTCATGTTGATACAGCCTCAGTCCGTGGCGCATCCGTGTGGGGGGACCCCAACATACCCAGAATCACAGATATTTTTCCCAACTATTCATGAACGTCCAGTTTCTTTTTCACCACCTCCTACCTGTCCACCGAAAGTAGCCATTTCCCAGCGACGTAAGAGTACCTCCTTCCTGGAAGCTCAAACTCGCCACTTCCAACCCCTGCTGAGGACTGTTGGCCAAAATCATCTTCCACCTGGTGGCAGCCCAACTAACTGGACACCAGAGGCCATAGTTATGTTGGGTACTACAGCCAATAGAGTAAATAGAGAGCTATGTGAGATGCAGGTCCAACCTGTGTTTGAGACAACCCAGATTTACAGTGACTATAGACCTGGACTAGTACTGGCAGAAGAAGCTCACTATTTTATTCCTCAGGAAACAGTATATCTAGCTGGGGTGCATTACCAGGCCCATGCGGCAGGACAGTATGAGGGTATTTCATACAACTCACCAGTACTGTCAAGTCCTATGAAACAGATAACTGAACAGAAGCCAGTGCCTGGGTGCCCTGCCTCAAGTTCTGTCTTTGAATTTCCTTCTGGACAGGCTTTCCTAGTAGGACACCTTCAGAATTTAAGATTAGATTCTGGACCAAGTCCAGCATCACCCCTGTCTAGTATTTCTGCGCCTAACAGTACAGATGCTACACATTTGAAATTTCACCCTGTCTTTGTACCTCATTCTGCACCAGCTGTGTTAACTCATAGCAATGAGAACAGAAGCAACTGTGTATTTGAATTTCATGCTCAAACACCAAGTTCCTCTTCAGGAGAAGGAGGTGGGATTTTACCTCAACGTGTTTACCGAAATCGACAGGTTGCAGTGGACTCAAGTCAGGAAGAACTGTCTCCTCAGTCAGTTGGATTACACTGCCACCTGCAGCCTGTTACTGAAGAACAGCGTAATAACCATACCCCAGAATTGACCATTTCTGTGGTAGAACCTATGGGACAAAACTGGCCAGTAGGAAGCCCAGAATATTCCAGTGATTCCTCTCAAATTACTTCTTCAGATATCAGTGATTTTCAATCACCTCCCCCTACAGGGGGAACAGCTGCACCTTTTGGCTCTGACGTCTCATTGCCCTATATTCGCCTGCCTCAGACAGTGTTACAAGAATCCCCACTATTCTTCTGTTTCCCCCAAGGAACCACATCTCAGCAGGTCTTATCTGCTTCATATTCTTCAGGAGGATCTGCACTCCATCCACAGGTTATAGGAAAACTTTCACAATTCTTTTAAAATACCCTATTATGCACCAATGCATTTAAATTCTCTGTCTCATTTCCCTGAATCATGGATTTATAAGAAATGTTATTTTCTTAGTAGGATTTCTTTTGTGGTTATAAATATATGTACTAAAAAAATGAACTTTAAAGTGGAAAATACCTGGTTTACCTGTGATTTTAGTTGTCAGAATCAATGACTAATATCTGTGGAATTTTGTGGTAGTAGTAAAAATGCAATTGTCTGTCAGTCTTGATTATTTATAGTAAGATGATTTAGTATATAATTGCTTCTTCTAAATAAGTTTTTAAAAATGAGAAACAAACCATAAAGCAAAATGGCTTTTTTGGTGTCATGTTAAGAAACACAGAACTTTTCATCATAAGAACTTAAGAAAACATAATTTAGGAGTTTAGCTTAATAAATGAAGGTGCCATTTTGAGATGGTATCCGTCAAATCACTATACTAAAGATATTAATAAAATATTAAACTAAAATTAAGGACTATGTCTAATATTAATGACTATTAGAGCCTATTATATAATGTTTTTATTAGGTTTTCATGAGTTTATGATAACATATTACATAGTTGGGAACAGTAGATCTTTCAGACCCTGTTCTCAATAAATACATGTAAAACTTTAATCACACAGGTGAGCGTATATACATACTAATGAACATTTACACAAAGACATAGAAGTAAGGCAGTCAGCAATGACTATCTCTTATCAGTTATTTAGAGTAGTGTTTAAGAAGCAAAAGGACCCTGAAATTTAAACAGTGTGGACATGCTGTATGCTTACATTATCCTCTAAGCTTTGCAAAGGAAAAATATTTTTTTTAAAGAAAATAGATAATTAAAGTTTTAGTGGAGTATGATACATCCATGTAAACTTCTGCTACATTGGAATGAAACAGTAAAGGTCTAGCCTTCTCATTTTCTTAACGTGTTTATATACATAGTATACGTGGATTAATTTTCCTAACATATATTCTTACACTCTATTCTTAGTTAATTTGACTTCTTGTTAATTGGAATGCACTGTTCAGTTTCTCAGACCCAACGTGGTTGACATTCTGGGTTGGTTAATCCTTTATTTTGAGTGAGATTCCTCTGGTCGTCATAGAATTTTATTTATTTATTTATTTATTTTTAGTAGTATCTCTTATAAGTAGCAGCCATTTCCCCTAGTTAACAATCAGAATGACTCAAGATATTTCTACATTGCCTGGACAACCGTTATATGCCTGTTTAGGAGTTGGTTTCTAACAGTTCTTTCACATTTCTCATCAGAGTTACTACAATACTACAAGAAAACTCAAAAGGGAACCAAATTAACAGTTTTGAATGTGGTTTTCTTTAATTGTCAAGAATAAATTTTTTCATATTGATATCTTACCACATTTTCCCTGTGACAATTTTATTGTGAATCTGACTATTCAAGCCAGCTAAAACTGGAACTATCAATGTGTTTGTGGTTTTGTCTTTCTGTTTGTGTTTACTTGAGATGTGATCAGAAATGTTCTATGATCTTTTTTCTGAACTTACCTTACCAAAAAATCCGAGGTCGGTCTTGTACTACAGCATTAAGCTGATGTTTCATTTTGATCAAGCAATCTTCTCAGGATCTGAATGAAGTATTTATACAAAAATCTAAACTTTGTATATAAACTTTCTAATTTGTATGTGCTTTTTGTTCTTCAGGCACAGGGGCAGAACCAGGGCCAGCCATCAAGTAGTTTAGCAGGGGTTCTATCTTCACAACCCGTCCAACATCCTCAGCAGGTAAAAATGTCACATTGCTATATTAATGTTTTAGCAGTAGCCACAGGCACTGTTTTATATCTATATCAGTAGATTTCTGATATAAATGGGTTGCTAAGTTTTTGAAAGAGTAATTTTCATAACATGTTTTATGTACCTATGAGCAATTTAAGAGATAAGTGTTGAAAAGAATAATTGTGGACTGGAGAGATGGCTCAGAGGTTAACAGCACTGGCTGCTCTTCAGAGGTCCTGAATTCAATTCCCAGCAACTACATGCTGGCTCTCAACCATCTGTAATGAAAGCAGATGCCCTTGCCTGGTGTGGAGGCATACATGCTGGCAGAGTGCTATAATAAATCTTTTTTTAAAAAAGAGAATTGTTATATAGTTATAAATTATATCTCCCTTCCTAAGTGATTTTATGCATAAAGTAAACCATACAAAGAATATCTTTGTTTCTATATATGTTTATGACTTGTCCATGTAAGAGTATTAATTCTAGCATTTGGGAAGCAGAGGCAGGTGACTCTCTTGAGATGAAGGTATACACATGGTCTAAGAGCAGGTTCCAGCATGGCCATGCGTAGTGAAAGAATCCTTATCAGGAATGATTAAATAAGACGAGTGTATTTTGGTGCTTTTAAAATTTGGTAGTTGTAATTTGATGATACAAAATCATTCTGTTAGGACAAAAGTATTTCCAGGTATCTTATAAAAATCCAAGGCACTCATTATGGTGTGTGAATAAGTAACTTACCTTTATACAGGTGCCAACCAAATAATTGTATTAGATATATCAAGACGAAGGTTTTGTGCTGGCTACTTTTACTTCAACTTAACACAAGCTAAAGTCATCAGGGAGGAGGGAGCTTCGATTGAAAAATTGCTTCTATAAAGTTAGGCTGTAGGCAAGCCTGTAGGGGATTTTCTTAATTAGTAATTTATATAGGAGGGCACAGCCTATTGGAGCTGGTGTCACTCTTGGACTGGTAGTGCTGGGTTCTATAAGAGCTTCTTGGCAAGCTAAGCCAATAAGTAGATCACTTCCATGGCCTCTGCATTGGCTCCTGACCCAGGTTCCTGCCCTGTTTGAATTCCCTGTCCTGATTTCCTTCAAATATGAACTATGATGTGGAAGTATAAACTAAACCCTTTCCTCCCCAACTCGGCTTTCGGTCATGGTATTTGATCATAACAGTAGTTAACCCTAAATCAGACTAGTTAGGGCTATTAGTCGAAATCTTTTTAAATACCTCCCCACCCACAACCCCACCACCCCAAAAAAAGAAAACCTACCAAAATGTTAATTAGTAACATCAGTTTATAATATAGGCTTGTTTTTGTTTTGTTTCAACAGAAAGTAAAAATATAGAAAACTGAGAAAATCCATAGTGACCACCTCTTGAGAATAGATAGAAATGGTAGTGTTTACATTTAACTTTTAAAATGTATATACTTTTAGAAGTTTACTTTTATTTATATTAGTGTTTAAAGCCTGAAAGATTGTATGTCTCTCACATGCAGGCAGTGCCCGTGGGGGGTAGAAGAGGGCATGTAGTCTTTTTTTTTTTTTTTTTTCCGGAGCTGAGGACCGAACCCAGGACCTTGCGCTTGCTAGGCAAGCGCTTTACCACTGAGCTAAATCTCCAACCCCGGGCACATAGTCTTAATGTCATTCCCGTAGCCTATGCTTAAAAGCCAACAGGAACTGAAGGTGATGGAGCTTGCCTTCCATCACCTTCAGTGACAGGGGCAGGCAGACTCTGTGAGTTCCAGAGCTACACGATAATACTTTGTTCTCTTTTTTTTTTTTTTTTTTTTAAAGTTTATTTTAAGTAACATAGCAAAATCCCTCTCAAAAAATCTGAAACATTGTATTTTATTCTTCGCAGCAGGGAATACAGCCGACTGTACCTCCTCAACAGGCAGTACAGTATTCACTTCCACAGGCAGCGTCTTCCAGTGAAGGCACTGTCCAGCCAGTGAGTCAGCCTCAAGTGTCAGCTGGAACACAGGTAAACTCAAATGTCTGAAGGGATGCTGCAAATGATAGCTATATACTTTGTCCCTTCCTACAGATTTTACTTTCTCTTCAAATAGTTAAAGATCTGTTAAAATGGAATAAAGATCATTCCCATTATACGCTTTTATTTATTGTAAATCAGTATATGCTGATAGCAGTGACAATATGAAATGTGAGATATTAGATTTATAGATATAAAGTAGTTACAAGTATTGCAACTAATGGGTTAGATGGAGATGCTTTGGTAAGTAAACCTGTGACATTCTCTAGAAATATGTCAAGTCTATCTGATAGTTCAGATTTGCCACAATGTTTCATTTCCTGGTAAACTTCAGTATTTTTTCCCCTCACTGCCTACAGATACTAACTCATTGTTTAATTATAATTAGTTTCTCATTACTAACAAATAAGTAGAAAGTTATTGTAAGGAAAGAAGCTTTTTTCTTCTTGTGTGGTTTCAGAGGTTTCAGTCCATCTATGATTGGCAGGCTATATTGCTTTTAGGCCTGTAGCAAGGGATGGAAGAAGGGTTATGCCATAAGAAACTATTTACCTTATAGCCAACAAGGATCATAGAAGAGGTTAAAGTCAAAATATAACCTTCAAAGCCCCACCATTACCTAGGCCCTGCCCTCTACAGTTCCTCTACTTTCTAGTTCATTCAAGATATGAATTCATCAGAGGTCAGAATCTTTATGATATAGTTGTCTCTGGAAATCCTCTCAGAGACACACTCAAGGGACTTACAGTACCACTCTCCTACTTTATTCTTGAGTCCAATTAAAGTGGACTCAAGCCAGGATTACCCATCACAAGATGGGCATGTTGACACATCTGAGATTTCTCAGGCAGGTGGTTCAAAATTTCAAGAAAAACCTTAAATATCTGCTATACCCACCCTCACACTCACCCCTACCCTCACCCCTAACCCCACCCCACCTCCCAAAAAAACCTTGGAGGATTTTCATTTTGTCTGGGGGATTATTTTGGTTGTTCTTTGGGTGTTTTGTTTTTTTTGTTGTTGTTTCAGTCATTTGGAAAGTACCTTGTAGAAGGTATGTTCTTATGAATAACCTTTATCAGCTTCATTTATCCATCATATGTGCATAGAATATGTTATTATCATATCTTAGAACTAACTAAAGCAGTATCAACTGTAAATGCTCTATAGTTTTATTTACCACAAAGTAAATAACTAATACATCCTTCTAATTAGTACGTATATCCCAATTTCTAAGCTGTTAAAGTGACAGATTAGTGAAATACTGAGTGATAACTTCCTAGAGTCAGTGAATTGTGTTAATTACACCCACTTTATGGAGCTGTTTTACATTTTAAAAACTGATATATAATACTGGTAAAACCTAATTCCACTGGAAGAAATTATGTTTAATTATAAGCTGTCAGAGATTAGGTTATAGCAAACATGCCAGTGGATTATGGTGGGTGAAACATGCAAAAATGCTACCAAAAAACAAGCAGAAAACTGGGTATTGTAGTACATATCTGGAATCTTAACACTTGGGAGGCGAGGGCAGTCTAGACCACCAAGCAAGCTCCAGGAAAGCCTCAGCTATTTAGTGAGACTCAAAATCAAAAACATAAATGGAAAGGAGAGAGGGGGAAATGCTCACCTGTGAAAAGGTCCTCTTTTTATTGCCAACAATGAAACACTGCCATATTTTTCTACAACAAAAGGTCTGGAGATGTTAGACACTTTATTAGCATATTTGTCTTTCCTATTCTTTCATAATTCTTATATGGCATGTTAATTTATGCTAATGTATTCAGAGTTTTGGTTTTCTTCTTCTTGCCTAATATGTAAATCTTGCTTTTGGCAGCTTTGCTTTTTTTTAAAAAAAAAGTCTTGTTTTGTTTTTCTTTACCTTCCCAGCTTCCAGTTTCCCAGATAGTACCAACTGTCCAAGGTGAACCTCACATCCCAGTTTCAACACAACCCTCAGTTGTTCCAGTCCACTCTGGTGCTCATTTCCTTCCTATGGGACAGCCAATCCCTACTTCTTTACTCCCACAGTATCCTGTCTCTCAAATTTCCATATCGACTCCTCATGTGTCCACGGCGCAAACAGGTTTCTCATCTGTTCCTATAACAATGGCTGCTGGCATTAATCAGCCTCTGCTCACCTTGGCTTCATCTGCTACAGCATCTTCAATCCCAGGGGCATCAACTGTAGTTCCTAATCAGCTTCCAACCCTTCTGCAGCCTGTGAATCAGCTGCAGAGTCAGGTTCACCCACAGCTCCTACAGCCAACAACAGTTCAGTCCATGGGATTACCAGCTAACCTTGGACAAGCTGCTGAGTGTCCACTTCCCCCTGGAGATGTTCTGTACCAGGTATTGTGTTAGCCAGCAAATCAGAGGGTATTAATTAGTGCTTGATTTTAATGGAAGATGATTAAGAACTTGAAAATTGTACTAGTTGAGTATCAGTAACAAAAATTGAAACTCCAAACTAGAAAAAATATAAATAGCAAAATTCTAAAAATAAGAATGGAAAACTGGGCATAGCAGTATATGCCTTTGTTCCCAATGCTTGTAGAGTAGAGGCAGGTAGCAGATCTCTGTAAGTTCAAAGCTAGCCTGGTCTATATAGCATGTTCTAGTCCCTGTCTCAAAAAATCTAATGGGATAATATTGTCAAATGATTCCTTACACATTTTTAAAGACATAACTTAGAAGAAAGTTAAACTCAGTATTCATGATAAGCTAGATATCCCTGGATATATATGGTTAGTGAAATATACCAAGCTGCTCCTTTATATGTAGATGAGTAAAGAGACCAGGCATCTTGGTACTAACAGAAAGTTCAGGGTTTAGATTTAGAGGCTTTACATTTCATAATATGACTGATACCTGGGAAATATTTTTGCATTCTTCCATGTAAGATTGCTATAGATCCTTTTTGTGAGGAATTAAGTACCTAAATTCTATGTCAGTTTTCTCTAGAAGGGGAAATCAAGCAGTTTAAAGTATCATAAGTTATCTGCTAGTTCATTTTGAAAATGATCTTTAAATTATTAGAAAGTGGGACACTGTCCTTTGCTTTGTGCTTTTTCCCCTCCACCTCCTCGTCTACTGATTTGCTAATTTGATGTCCCAGCCTGCACTAACTCACCTTCCTCATTTCTGTCACAGGGCTTCCCATCTCGACTGCCACCACAATACCCAGGAGATTCAAATATTGCTCCCTCTTCCAACGTGGCTTCTGTTTGCATCCATTCTACAGTCCTAGCCCCTCCTCCTATGCCAACAGAAGCATTGGCCACCCAAGGTTACTTTCCTACAGTAGTGCAGCCTTATGTGGAATCAACTCCTTTGGTTCCTATGGGCAGTGTAGGAGGCCAGGTTCAAGTGTCCCAACCAGCAGTGAGTTTATCGCAACAACCCCCCACTACATCCTCCCAGCAAGCAGTTTTGGAGGTAAATGGAATTACTGCATGGTTATATAGAAAACATCTATTGAACATGGGGTTAAAGTAGAAAAGGAAAAACAGGCTCCCCTTATTACAACGCATTTAGACACTGTTAAACTAACTTCTAAATGACTTTGTCTTACAGCAGAATGAAATGCCAATGTGGGGGCCTTGTTGCCACTGGCTGTTTTGTTGGGAAGTGAGTTTGCCTTAGAGAAGATTAACACTATTAGCACTTCTCTTCTCTAGCTAGTGCATTAGCCATTGTTCTTCCACAAACTTTTGCCATTAGCAGTTCATAAGAGTATCTTATCTTGCTGTGCTCCCAGCAGTCATTTTTGTCCTACTAGGATACAGTTTTGAATTCATCTCTGCACTTTGCTCTACCTGCCCTATTGCACATTCTGGTAAGATGCTGGCTGCATGGCAAATTGTAGTTTCACAGTGCCTCGCAAATAGGTTGGCTGACTTCACACCAACAGTCTATACTAGAAACTAGCTTTGGAAACTTTGAAAATGTAAGCACACTGTTTTTAGATTTTGAATATTAAGAATTACTAGTAGCTTCATTGCTTCTAGGAATTATAGCGGGGTAACAAGAAAAATAAAAGGGGACATCTTAGAATTGATGGATGATTATTTTATATTTAAATACATATATGTATAAATGCAAGATTTGAATTATCCTTTCAATCCACAGAGTAGTACACAGGGAGTCTCTCAGGCTGCTCCTCCAGAACAAACTCCAATAACACAGTCACAACCTACTCAACCTGTTCCATTGGTTTCCTCTGTGGACAGGTAAGTAAACTAAAAACACTCCTTTGATTAATAGGCAGGATGATATGAAACTTCAGAATAATAGGCCTTTAAATCTTATACATGATTTTCCCCCTCAAAGTGCCCATTCAGATGTTGCTTCTGGTATGAGTGATGGCAATGAGAATGCTCCTTCATCCAGCGGGAGGCATGAAGGGAGGACGACAAAACGTCATTATCGAAAATCTGTAAGAAGTCGTTCTCGTCATGAAAAGACTTCTCGCCCGAAACTGAGGATTTTAAATGTAAATATTGATTTTCAACCTTTGTATTATTTAAAGAATTTAGTACTTTTAATTTTAGAGATCATGAGATCTAAACCACTCACTTGGTTAAAATAAAGATGCCTTATCTTTATATATAATTTTATAGCAGATTTTTTATTTAATATACCTAATCTCTGTTAGTTGACTATTACATTTCTTTTTGTTGTTGCACCTAGCTCTGGAGTTTGAGCTGACAAAACAAAGATACTAGATACTTTCGTTAATGGAAGATGAAAAGAGGGCAAGGGCTGAGCAAGACCTCTCGGGTTTCTTTAGCCAGTTAAGATTGAAGACATTGATGGCGGTGGCACACACCTTTAATCCTAGCACTTGAGTGGCAGAGATAGGCAGATCTCTGAGTTCCAGGACGCTACATAGAGAAACTTTGTCTCAAAAAACCACATACACACCCAACGATTCAAGGAATTTCAAGATGACTTCTCAAATTCAGTAATAAATCAGAATATGAATTACCTTTCTCATTTTAGGTTTCAAATAAAGGAGACCGAGTAGTAGAATGTCAATTGGAGACTCATAATCGGAAAATGGTTACATTTAAATTTGACCTAGATGGTGACAACCCTGAAGAGATAGCAACAATTATGGTATGCCTCCATTTGGATTTCCACATTTTCCCATAGTATATGGTCTTAAGTACATGTCCTAGACAACCATGCAGTATTTTGCCATCCACTTTCATTTTAATGATAAATTTTATTTTCTGCTTTAAAACTAGCATACCCAACCCATGATTCTATGATTTAGAGATGGCTTTCGTCTAAGATGTAGCTGTGTATGTGTTCAGGGTCTTATGAAGGAAAGTAGTATTTTAAATACCACATACACAGTACAGCTGATGTACAGATTGGAGTCATAAAAATGAATTGGTAATTGAATGACTAAAAGCTTAAATAATGTACTAATGAGATTGATATCAAATTTCTTATAGGTGAACAATGACTTTATTCTAGCCATAGAGAGAGAGTCTTTTGTGGCTCAAGTGCGGGAAATTATTGAAAAGGCTGATGAAATGTTAAGCGAGGATGTCAGTGTGGAGCCTGAGGGTGACCAGGGATTGGAGAGTCTACAAGGAAAGGATGACTATGGCTTTCCAGGTTCTCAGGTATGTTCACCATAGCTATAGTTAGTTCTGTATTTAAAATAGTTCTGTACTGCCTAACCTATCAAGCAGAATATCCACTGATGCAATAGTTAGTACCTCTATGCCTGAGAATGAACATTTATGTGCGCATCAAATGTGACAGTTTGCTTTGCATAATCATGGAGGTTGCATTTGAGAAGAGTTTTACTTTTGCTTATTGTAGAAATTAGAAGGAGAGTTCAAGCAACCAATTGCTGTATCTTCCATGCCACAACAAATAGGTAAGCTTTTCTTTTGAAGTTGTATGTGCCAATAGTGAAATCTCAAGGCTTTATTTATATATAACAGTATATATGAATTT